>NC_141554.1:158291876-158479376 GCF_021556685.1 Rattus norvegicus | reverse complement strand
TGCGAGGGATCTCGAACTGAGTACACTGCATTTGGGTATCCCTTCCAAAACTCCATCTGCAAAAGAAGAAGGGCCACTCAATCCTGAGGAAGACAGAACCAGGAAATGCTTACCTAACATCCATGTGTTAGATATCTGAGGCCTCCAGCAAGTCCTGTACCAAGGACAGGCTTGTGAGCCCTTCTCCACCCTGAGCCATCTTACTCGCCAGAGAGAACTGTCAGAGAGTCTAACAAATCCACCAACGTTGAGAAACAAAGCTCCCAGATGAGGAAGTTCACACAAATCATATAACAGACCTAGAAGGACACCCCAGCATTCCTTTTGGGCTCCAACAGGCAGAATATAGGCTGGGTTGGTAGTCTTCCCAGGTTTCAAACCTATTCCCATTATTCCCAATATTGCACCTCCTCCCAGAACCCAGCCCCAGGGAGTACATGCCGTTTTCTCTTTGTTCTCAAATACTTCCTTGACCTCTTCATAACTGCAGATCTCTTCCATGCACTCCCGCTCAATGGTGCCTTGACGTAGCTCCTCCAGAAACTCATTTGCACGGGGGAACCGTTTCAGGACTGCATGGGCATTCTTAGCTTCCAGGAACACTGAGAAGACAACCACAGTGAAGCAATTCAGTCCCTACAAACCAGACTGGCCCAATAATGAAGGAAATAGGGCAAATCCTGCAGGCCTGGAGCCAGGACTCCAAGCAAAAGCCTGGCCTATTGCAGTACTGATGGGAAGGCTGACTTTCTATGATGCTGTGCTCTCCAGCAGGAGCTCAGGGTCCCAAATTGGCCAAGGTCCCTCCCCATAGAAAGGAAAATGAGACACAACTGAGAAGGAACTTCAGGTGGAATAGGAAGAAGGACCAGTAAGAATTCTCTGTACTGTAGTCTTATATAGAAATATCCAGTAGTTTCTGTATCTTTCTTGAAACAGAAATGCCAGTGATCTTACCATGAGAGCTCTTCCAAGCTGCCATTTGTGAGACTAAAGTGGGGCATGAGCTGTGACTTTGGAGGACGATAGCAATCACCAAAGGTGAGACTGCTTCCTCCTCACAGTAAGTGATGCCCCTCTACGCCCAGGCTCCCAGGTCTGGCCTGCAAGCCTCTGTCCAAAGATCCATGAGCTGTTGCATTAGTGTACCCCAGAACCACTCAAGGAGAGAAAAGCTGAAAAGGTGGATGTGTTGCTTTTGCATGAGCCTGCCCAACTCAGATGGTTCCAGAAACATTCACTCACCAGCCATGATGCTTCCTCAGCTGCACTGTCTCACTTGCCTGTCAAGGGAGAAAAGAAAGTCATGGTGAAACCCTCTGGGGTATAGAATGTGACCTCCCACCAACCTGGCTAAAAGGTCAAAGCAGCATCCCATAAGGCACAGCACCTTCATACAGCCACTCCTAACTCCTGTTGCTTCTGCTTTGTCCCAAAAGACCTCTCCAGAACTCTCACTCTCCAAAGCCCAGCAGAGCCTTGCGCGCTCTCTCTCTCTCTCTCTCTCTCTCTCTCTCTCTCTCTCTCTCTCTCTCTCTCTCTCTCTCTCTCTCCTGTGAATTTGAAAGGAAAGCATCTGAGCTAACACTCCCTAACCCATCAATGAACCTTTATGAACCTTTGTCCTTCTTAATGGAAAGGACCCAGATACAGATTAGAAATCAAGCCCAGATATGAGGTCAAGTAGAGGCAAGGCTAAGCAAATTGACATAGAGACAAGACCTGGAATTGAATTTGATGGTGAAGATGAGTCCTAGACACCTCCAAAGATGAAAATGCTCACTGAACACCAAACTTAATGCAGCAACAACAGCCATCTCAAATATCCCAGCCTAGCTTAGGTTGACCTGCAGTAATCTATGGATATCTGTTGTGCAGGGTCATAGTCTTATACTCCCTGGTCCAATCCACTGAGCCCAAACTCAGACAATCTGCTTAACTCACTTTCACCAGAAAGAGAGAAGATGTTGAACTTCTCTGGAGGCAAGCACATCTTTTCTCTTAGCATTAAAAACTGCTGCAGCAGAGAACCTTGGTAGACATATTTAAAAGATCAACATGAAGACACAGGTCTAGGGATATAGCTTGTTCATACAGCATGTTCCAGGCATATCTAAGAATGTGGGTTTGTTTTTCAGGATCACAACTGACAACCAAGTAAGTCAACACAATACAATAAATCTGCGATGGTAACTTAGAGGAGAGGCCTCTATCAAGAAGTACCACCATAAAGCCTTTTTCTGCTAACACAATCCTACTCTTCTACTCATACACATATTCACACATATTCGGAAGCACTAAGCCATCAACATCTGGGAGCAATCACCCCTCAGTTCCCCTCCCCAAGCAGAAGCTCATGTTTTATGACTAATGGGATGTGAAACACATGAGCTTTGTAACCCATTATGCTACCCTTTTTGCCTAGGCTGCCAGGAAGTTCAGTATTAACAATGATGGCCAAATCCAAGTGCTCTGGAAGCCCAGCTATTGTGCGCATATGCTTTTCTCTACACAACTTGATAAAGTATTCTATTTATCATTCCAGAGTTTATTCCTATGGTGTGTTTAATATGTGGCTTCTACTCTGGAAGAATAAGGAGAATATAACCATGAATACAATTTAAATGATAGGGAAATAACTGATCTAATAGCCATCTGTACTATCATTGTATCACGGGGCTTTCTCCTTAGAACAAATGGAAAAATACCAACAGATTACTTCACTGAAATACCTCAAGTTTCAGTGACAAAAAGAGTACTATCAAAAAAAAAAAAACCTAGGGGGTCCATATAATAAGGATTCAGGAAGAATTGGATTAGGGACAGGGTCTTTTGGTTAAAGAAAAATAAAGCTGTCACATCACAGTTCGAGAAGAATGAGCAAAGCTTTCACTAATAAGAAAGCAAACACATCCCATTGCTTACCTATGTGAACTGCGGAGTTTAAAAAAATACACGGAAAAATTACATAAGAATTTTACATACAGCCATCTTTGGTCCCAACCCAACACTGGACTTCCGTGCATTCATACACACGCATACATCATAGCCCCAAGTTTGTGTTATCCTGGCCTGGAAAAGCCATTAGTTCATTTTGAGCCTCAAAGAAGCCAGGATCTCCCCCAGACAGTTCAGAGGACATTGACCACCCTATTTGCAATTTTGTAGCCACCACCACTGTTGCTGCTGCTATGAGGGCTTTTCCCCCTCCCTCCCCAAAATGTAGTGCCTGCTTCTTCCCCTATAAATACACCATCAATAGGCAGTTACTATGGCAACAGTGAGGAAGCACGAGGGCTCCAAGACAGAAAATGCAGCTGCAGTCACGCATGTATATGTCTCTCCAGCCCCTGGTGGATACTGTACAGCTGACTGTATGCTGAAAGAATTTTTAACCCACTCCCCACAGGAACACAGCTGAATCCTGACATTCTAGAAAGGAAGGAAGGCAGAGAACTGGCCACCACAAAGACCTTCCTTAACTCCACCCCAGGCTGAGGCCTCTGAATCCCAGTTCTCTGGGTCAAAACTCCCAAAGTACCTCCTACAGGGACTGATGGCCCCCTTGAGCACCTGGTGTACCAAGACCTGGCCTCCAAAGCTACTTCTCCAAATCCTGGCCCCTGTGGTTTCCATCACTCAGAACTGCTCGCCAGGAAAGGGTTCTGCGATTTCCAAATCTCATGATTCATCAATCCAGCACAAGACAACTCCCAAATTGTGCTTCAACTCAAACTCTGGGGTCTCTTGTTCCCCTTCTACTCATGCTGGCCCTGAAAGGGCCTGGCTTCACCCACCTTCGCTGGACACCAGCGCCCTTGTAAAGAACTCCTGCTTCTGGCCCAGCAACACTATTCTCCTAAGATCTACTCAAGAATCCAAACACCTTGGCCTGCCTGACCTCCAAATAAACTTCCCTCCCCAACAGTGCCTAGCTCCCAGCTCAGTGGCCCTGAACACCAAACCGTGCCCTCGGGCTTGGGGCATCCAAGCCAATGGCCTCACCGTTCTCCGGGCCCAGGAGGCGGCCGCCCTGTTTGCGCACGCAGCCCGCCACCCCTCTGCTGCTCCTCTTTGAGCAGGGCCCCTGTCCCCGCCCACCTGCTCCCCGTCGGCCAAGCCCCCGGCCCATCCCAGCGGTCTCCTCCCTTAGTCCCTCCCCGTCCCGCTTCCCACCCACCGGCCCTGGCGCCCCATCGCCCGCCAGGCCTGGGGCCAAAGAGCGCCTGGAGCCCCCGCCCCCCGCAGCCAGGCGCGCAGGCCTTGCCCATTACCTCGGCACCCCCTGCCTGCCCCTGCTTTCCTCTGGGGGCTCCGCCAGACCCTCCCCCCCGCACTCAGCCGAGCCAGCTCTGGCCTCGCGCCCCGCGCCTGGCGTGCCACTTGCGAGCGCCAAAACCGCCTTTCCCTGATAGCCAGGCCGCGATTGCCGCGCTGCACCGCGCACCAGGCCTCCGGGCCAGGAGAGGAAGAAGGGGTGGGGCCGGCTGAAGCGACCTAGGGCTTAGGTGGGGAAGGCCAGCAAGCTGGGCGGAGGGGCGGTGGCGCGCACCAAGCACTGCGCGCCCGCGCCCAACTCCGCCGGCGCCGCCCCTGCCTGCGCCCGTGCTGCTGGGGGGCGGGGCCTGACCGGCGGGCCTGGGACTCCCTGGGGACCCTCGGCCTCCACCCTGGCCCAGAGGTGACTCCTCGTGGCGCAAACCCTGCGAAGACCCGGCTCTTTACGTGCCCTGTCAAGGCCGGCGTTCCAGGCGTCTTGGAGCCGCAGAGTCCGATCTGCCTCCTGGGCCCCACCCAGGCTCACCTGCCATTCCAGCCAGCCTAGCCTGGGTACCTGCGGAGAAGAGAGGGGAGCATGACAGTTGGCCCAGAACGCCTTATGAGGCTCCTCGGGTCCGCAAAGAACAGGCCGAGTTGAGGCCCTGCTCCTTCTGCTAATGACTGAGTGACCTTAGTTTCTTCACTTACATCCATCCCCCACCCTGCCTGGGAATGGCAGGCTTTTCTCTGGAGAAATCTGAGAAATGGAAAGAATCCTGCCTGCTTTTTTCCCCCATTGGTCTGCAGCTAGAAGGAGAGGGAAAAGAAGAGGGGAAAAAAAGTCCTGCAAGGAGTGAATACACCTCAGCTGTGGGAGGTTCTACCTGGCTAGAGAAAGCTCTGGTAGGAGACAAGCATTGTTCTAGGAATTGAATTTGGACCAGAGAGATGATTAGGATATGGGTCTTGGGAAGCATAGGAGGTGCCCAGTGTGCCATTCTGGGTTAACAGAGAGGACTCTTTTCAGCACAACCCTGTGCCTAGAGTTGCTATCCTCCCTTAGGCACTGCATTTAATGGGAATGGGCCAGAATAAGTCAAAGATGGAAAGAAGTCCCAGGGTCCCCATTGGTCTAGCTTCCAGGGCTGATTCTCTGTTGCCCCAGGACCTTACACTTCTCTCTTTTTTATATACCCTATTGTTCTTCACCTGACCCCTAGAGCTGTTCCCTAAGAGCCTTCCTTGACCATGAGAGAGCCTCTGTAAGCTTTAGAAAAACCTTGGAAAACCAGGAGGTCAGCAATGCCCATGGGCATATTGCATGAAGAAAGATATGATGCCTTGTGGGTGAGAATGCCTTTGGTTGGTGCAAACAACTGTGTGGAGATGCTCTGGCTGGGTGGTAAGAGAGTTAGATGGAGTCATGGTCACTGGGGAAAATGATTAAGGTAGTTTCAGACCAGCAGCATATTCCTGAGCTCATTTCAAACCCAGGCCCTTGCCTACACAACCCCAAAGAAGGTGACAGAGTAGAGAGTACTTACTTGCACAAAAGAGTATGTGACATCTACTGTCCTCCCAGCACCTGAACTTGAGCTGCTTGCTTCAGCAATGCCAGCCTACCTCTAGCTCCTTCTCCACTCAACCTCTAGCTCCTTCTCCACTCAACCTCTAGTTCCTTCTCCACTCAGATGCCTTTCCTCCCACTATGGATCAGGGCGCTTTGTTCATTCTGCCTACCCAGTTCCAGTGAGATCTGTACTGTGAGGTCTTGCAAAGCCTTCCAGCCCTTCCCACATTGACCATTCCATTCTTAACATTGTCTACAGAGGCTGGAAGCATGAGGCCTCTGTGCATGGCAAGAGAGGAGAAGGAGGAAAAACAGGACCTCAAGAGCATGGCCCTGATCCACCTCTTGGCAGGACCACACATTTATATCTCTGTGCTCTTCAGCAAGTCAGTTGGTATCTCTGTGCCTCGGTTTGTTTATCTGCCAAATAGGAATGAGACTAAGAGTGCCTGCTCAAAGTGTTGTTCGGAAGATCATTGAGGTAATCAGTTAAATGGGGCCTGGTGTTTACAAATGAGCTTAAGACACAGTAAGTCTGGCTTGCATTCTGTGCATTGGGTGCATCCACTCTCTTAGAACCAGGGACCATGTATCTTTCTACATCACTGGCATCCAGCACAGAGACTTCTCCACAACAGTTGTTTGCTAAGTCCTGGTAGATCAGAAGTAGTGAACTAGAGTCAAGATTCACTATAAAATCACCACCATGAGTTTGGACCTGCTTTCTCCTTCTGCCAGCCTTGACCACCCTGTCCTTTCCTGTCCTTCATTTTCACCAATCTTATCCCCTCCTCTCCCCAATTTTTGTCTCCCTTACTCCACCTTGCATTTTGTCCTATGGCAGGTACATTAATTATTTTCTTGACACCCATTTATCAAAATTGGTGAGTCTTCCTGCCCATCCTTCTCAAGCCTCACTTCACCCTCAACTCAAAGCACTGATCTTTACTTCATTTTCTCTGCACATTCTCACCCTGTACACACTATATACTGGTTAGATTATAGTTTTAATTGTGTCCTTTAGTCCTTTCCATGGTTCCCCTTGCCACACTACTTCAGACAGTGACTGTCTTTGGAGACGATGTCTTTAATGAGGAAACTGAGGTAAAATGGTGAATTTGGGGTGGGCACTAATGCAGTGTAACTAGGATCCTTATTACAATGTGTACCTAAGACATAATCACACAGAGGATAATCATATGATGACACTGTAGACAGCCATCTATAAGCCAAGGAGAGAGATGTCAAAAAGGAACAAACCTTGCCAACATCTTGAACTTCATTTTCCATCTTTGAAAACGGAAAAAAAATTTTTTCTATTCTCATCACTGTACTTAGGGGCTTTACTCTGATATTCCAAAGCCATATATCTTTTATTGACCAGTGATATTATATGCCAGGTGCTATTCCAGGTCCTAAGAATGCACATGGTATTGAGTTAAACATACATTACGACCTCGAGGTCATTTCACAAGCCCTCTGCAGGAATTCAAATATGTAGGCTACTGAGTGATGACTGGCTCTATGGAGAAAATTTAAGCACCCCTAAAGTAGAGTTTTCTGCTGAAAACTGAAGGATAGGAGGAGCTGTTTTGTTCTGGATAGACAGATTTACAAGTTTAAGCACCCCCAAAGCAGAGTTTCATCTAATATGTTCTAGTATAAGGCAAGAATCATGCAAGGCCTTCCAAGGCCATCACGAACAACTTTGACTGCTAGTTTAGAAGATGTGGAAAGAAACTGAGGGTTCTGGATCAGAGAGTATCAGAAACTTTTCTATTTTCATGTTAATTATCAGAATGATTTTCTTATGAAAGTTGGATGTTATTGGTGGAGCCTAGGACACTTTTGTGGGGCTGTTGGAACAATCCAGGAAAGGGATGATGGTGAGTTGCATTAAGCAGTGAAAAAGAAGCAAATTCTGGATGGAGTTTGATGGGGGATACATGAATATTAGAAAACAGCATAGAATTTAGTGAAGATCTACAAACAAGAGTCAAAGATGCAGGAATTATGGAGGTACTTTAAGCAAGATGCAGAAGATAATGTGGAGCTGGTTACAGACAGAAGTCTATAGTCCTGAATCAATATCAGAACTGGAGATGGGGAATGGAAGGTTATCATTTAGTTAGCCACAAGAGAGACTCTCAGCAAGATTCTATGTATGGAGAAAGAAAAGCACTTTCAGAATTTAGTCCTGAACAATCCTATATTTCAAGGCAGAATAGAGGATGAGGAGCAAATGCAAAAGGCAGAAGGAAAGGGTAAGCTAGCAAGAGACAGACCCACCAGAATATGAAGGAAAACAAACAAGGGTAGCAGGAAGACTGGGGAGGGGGCACCTATTATTCCAAGCCCTCCCTTAGGAGATTAATATAAAAGAATGAGTTTAGGATATCCTGGACTTGATATGAATGCCAGTCCACTGGAACATTCAGCAGGGAGGGGTATAGACTAGTGATTTGAGTGGAGAAAACTTGAAATAGTCTCCTAGGATACAGAAGAGTTCATGTTCTCTGAAACTGTGGCATGATTGCTGGACTGCATCAAGAACCCACTTGAGGATTAATGACCCTTACTTTAAAGTGAAAGTATTTATTCAGTGTGCTGATTTCTGAAGCCACATCCAATTGCACAGGTGCAGACTCCAAGTTGAGATTTTGCCAGATGAGTATAAGGAAATGACAGAGGACTGCCAGAAAGGTGTGTGTATTCAAGGAAAAAAATCACACAACCAATTGTGGACTTTTGGCTGCATAAAGGAAGAATGCAAGGATTAAGCAAGATTTTGATGAGAGGCAGGATTTGGTGAATCAGACAAAGGATGTCTAGTTGGCTGATGGAGAGCTGGATGCACAATAGAGAGATTCTAGAAGGATGGTGCTTACAGACTTAAGCAGCTATGGTAGTGAGCAGGGCAATAAGTCAGGAAGTAGGAACACAAGGTCAATACAAAATTACCACGGGTGTGATGATTTTAACATCAGACATTTAACAAAGTCTGACAGCTTAAAGCCTGCCCTGTTTGACAACTGCTTACTCTATGCCTTGGGTTCATTGTGAACCTAAGGGATGCAGCTTCCCCCAACTGTAACCTTACCCCACAGCCTCACAGCTCCCTCAAGCTACTTTGTCCTGCACATCACCCCACCACTGAGCATTACCACAGGAGATGTTCCCTGAGCTGCATGATGCAGTCTCTCAGCTCTTTTTCAACCCTGCCCTTGAGCCTTTTCTTCCTTTTAAAATAAATGAATAATATAGCAAGAAATATATGCTAGGGGCTGGATAAATTAAGCTAATGAATAAATGTATAGTTTGCTTATGGTGAAAACACTTAAAATTTACTATTTGCATTTTCTAGTATATGGTGAGACTACAATGCATAATACTGCCTGTAGTTACCAGGCTACACTGGATCCCCAGAACAATTCCTACTCTCAAAAAACAAACAAACAAACAAACAAAGAAACAAACAAACAAACAAAAAACAGCCTTGGGCCCTTTGACCATCTCCCCATTCTCTTCACCTTTGCTGTTCCACCTTAAGCCCCTAGTACCTACAATTTTACACTCTAAGGGGTTCTGTGAGCTTGATTTCTTTAGCTTCCACATACAAGTGAAAACATGATACTTTTATTTCTGTGCCTGACTCTTTCATTTGGTGTAACTTCCCTGGACTATGGCTTACATTACAAATGACAAGATTTCCTTATTTTGTGACAAATTAATATTTTGTTGTATGTATACACCATAATCCTAATAAAATGTTTTGGCAAGGACATGGAGAAAATGGACTCCTTGCCCAGTGTAGATGTAAGATAAATTAGTAGTCATCGTTGAATCGATGTAGAGTTGCTCAAAAAGTTGAAAACACAATTGTCATATTCTCCATAGATTAAAATGATACTGTGAGTACTCTCAAAGGAGCTACCTGTAATTTTATGTTTACTGAAACACTATTTATAATAGCCAAGAAGTAGAAGCCCATACACTTCTAATTGAGTATCTATTATGTGTAAATCAAAGTATCTGACTCTTTCTATTCTGATTGGAAGATACAATGGTAGTTTTAATTTTTATGGCTATCTTGGCCTTCAAATAAGCCAGGAAGACCTGATATCATTGCAGGGATGCACGGTTTCCACTTTCTCCCACCCTCTGACTTTTACTAACAAGCTTTGCTGAACTTCTCTTGAAAAAGTAGAATAAATGGGTTCAAGAGGCAAGGAAGTCTCTAGGAGCTCTCAGGTGTCTGGCTGGTTGATATTGTTGTTCTTCCTATGGGGTTGCAATCCCTTTCAGTTCCTTCAGTCCTTCCCCTAACTCTTCCATAGAGGTCCCTGACCTCAGCCCAATGATTGGCTGTGAGCGCATCTCACACAGTAAGCTATGGGTAGAGCCTCTCAGAGGACAACCATGTTAAGTTCCTGTCTGCAAGAACAACATTGCATCAGTAATAGTGTTAGGGATCAGTGCCTGCCAATAGGATGGAACCCAAGTTGGGCTGGTCACTGGATGGCCTTTCCTTCAGTCTCTGCTCCATTTATAACAAAACAAACAAAAAAACCTTGTGCCTTGAATTGTTAGCCTGGTCAAGAACCCATATACAAGGAGATTATAGGACCTAAGGAAAAAACCACCACTATCATTTTGCTAAATAGTCATAATAACAAGCTGTCTTGAAAAATACCTGTCCTCCTACCCATCAGTGAGTGCTTCTCCCAGCCTGCATCACCAGTTTCTTTTTGCAGCGAATTATGACAGTGCATGATGTTCTCTGATGAGACCTGAGGAGTGCATTAATCTATGGGAGAATCTGTTAATAGGAGGTGGGAAGATTGTAAGATCTAAAGGTCAGAAAGGACTGCAGCCTAAAGGTTAGACAGGACCTTTGCACTGTGAATGTAAGCAGCTGCAGTTGCTAGGCACTGTTCTTTTTTTGGAAATTTTTCTGCAAATGGATAGTGAGTATTCTCTATTAAAGTTTTCAATCTTGTGAGCACTGTTGAAGTGTTGTTTTGACACAGACTTAGCATAAGCATTACTGGTAATGAGGTAAGGAAGAGGGAAGGGAGGGAGGAAGGGAGGAAGGGAGGAAAGAATGAAGGTAAAGAAAGGGAGGAGGGATCCAACTCTCTCTTTTGACTTCCTTGGGCAACAGGCATGCCTGTGGTGCATAGACCTGCACACACAAATACATCAAATAATAGAAAGGAAAGAAGGAAGAAAAGGAGGGAGGTAGGGAGGAAGGAAGGAAGGAAGGAGCAAAGGAAGGAAGGTAGGTAGGAAGGAAGGAAGGAAGGATCAGCTTAGCAGATTTATTTCACTCTTAAAGGAAAGGGTCTTTTTTTTCTTTCTTTCTTTTTCTTTTTTTCCGGAGCTGGGGACTGAACCCAGGGCCTTACGTTTGCTAGGCAAATGCTCTACCACTGAGCTAAATCCCCAACCCTGGAAAGGGTCTTTTTGTTTTGTTTTGCTTTGTTTTGCAGATTCTGTGATCGTATTTTTAATAACTAAACCAAAGATGACTATAGATTAATTTTTACAAAGATTACCGTGTTTCTCAGAAACCACAGATAACGAAAATGGTATGAAATCTTATTCACAATTGTAAAAAATATGAATATATATATACCAATATGTATATATACACCAATATATATGTATGATACTTTCCATGATCTTTTCTGTGGAGGACCAAAGTAGTTAGTTTCCCATTGAATAATTTGGAAGCTATTCTGTTTAAAATGGAAAACACAGGAATTATCTCTCTGAAATTCAGCTGCAACATTTCTAATATAGTTGTCATTTGAAACCTGGAAGGATTGTAGTTTTCAGGGTTTCTGCTTTTAGGACCTCAATATCCAATATTCTTAATGTTCCCAGGACTATGATGTGAAACTGAACTACACAAACCCTGTCTTAACAACTCTCCAATACATATGTATTTCCTTTCTGTCAAGCTCTTAATGGACCTTTGTATTTTTCTGGGTCTTTTTTTGATGACAATTTTTACTTTGACTTTTTGTACTTATTCACTTTATGTCTTGCTCACTGCCCCCTCCCAGTCACCCCTCTACTATCCTTCCCCCATGCCCTCTCTCCTTCTCCTCTGAGCAGGTGGGAGCCCCCTAGGTATATCCTCACCCTGGTACTTCAAGTCTCTGTGAGGCTATGTGCTTCCTCTCCCAGTGAAGTCAGATAAGGCAGCCCAGCTAGAAGAGCCCATAGACAGGCAATGTTTTCCAAGACTTATTTAAAGTTCTTCACTAAATTTTGTAGTGTTAAACTATTTGCTACATAATTGGTATATATATTCATATTTTTTACAATTGTGAATAAGATTTCATGCCATTTTCGTTATTTGTGGTTTCTGAGAAACATGGTAATTTTTGTAAAAATTAATCTATAGTCATCTTTGGTTTAGTTATTAAAAATACGATCACAGAATCTGCAAATAATAACAAAGTTCCTCATCTCTACTAAAGGATCATGTATACACATAATTTAATACTGTTAATAAAATTATTTTATTAAATAATTCTAGTTATTTTAAGGATTTTGCTGTTGACTTATAAATTATATTCAATAGTCTGTAGTAATTGTACAAACCATTGGGTTCTACAAGAATATTTTCATATAAGTATACTCTTTACTTTGAGCATATTTTCCTATTTTGAAAGATTTTTTAAATGGTTATAAACTATTTCTTTGTATGGAGGCTTCAAGTTTTCCAATTTTAGTATATGTGTTGCCAAAACAAGTACAAGCTTCAAATTTTCCAAGCAACTGGCATTTCCATTTTCAGTTACTATTCATGATGATGCACAGGAACTATGCATTTCCTTCTTTTTTTTATCTTTACTAACTTGAGTATTTCTTACTTACATTTTGATTGTTATTCCCCTTCCCGGTTTCTGGGCCAACATCCCCCTAGCCCCTCTCCCTCCCCTTCTATATGGGCTTCCCCTCCCCATCCTCCCCCCATTACCACCCTCCCCCCAACAATCACGTTCACTGGGGGTTCTGTCTTGGCAGGACCAAGGGCTTCCCCTTCTACTGGTGCTCTTACTAGGATATTCATTGCTACCTATGAGGTCAGAGTCCAGGGTCAGTCCATGTATAGTCTTTAGGTAGTGGCTTAGTCCCTGGAAGCTCTGGTTGGTTGGCATTGTTGTTCATATGGGGTCTCAAGCCCCTTCAAGCTCTTCCAGTTCTTTCTCTGATTCCTTCAGCGGGGGTCCTATTCTCAGTTCAGTGGTTTGCTGCTGGCATTCGCCTCTGTATTTGCTGTATTCTGGCTGTGTCTCTCAGGAGCGATCTACATCCGGCTCCTGTCGGTCTGCACTTCTTTGCTTCATCCATCTTGTCTAATTGTATGGCTGTATATGTATGGGCCACATGTGGGGTAGGCTCTGAATGTGTGTTCCTTCTGCCTCTGTTCTAAACTTTGCCTCCCTATTCCCTGCCAAGGGTATTCTTGTTCCCCTTTTAAAGAAGGAGTGAAGCATTCACATTTTGGTCATCCTTCTTGAGTTTCATGTGTTCTGTGCATCTAGGGTAATTCAAGCATTTGGGCTAATAGCCACTTATCAATGCATTTCCCTCTTAAAAGTGGAATATAAATCATTTGGATAAAAATTCTTAAGTAAAAGAATCTAAGTTTTTTCTTATTGTTTTTTCATAATATTTTGTCCATATGTCACACCCTTTGACTTCCCCTGTTTCTTTTTCAGAATGTTTTTGTTAATTACTTTAATGTGAATAAATGCATGGTTTTGTTTTTCCATAGCGAGTCTTTACATTGGTATTAAATATGGAAAGTCTTATCTTTCTCTTTAAGGATCAAAAAGATGTTTGCTAACTGCCTTTATAAGTAGGAAAAAACAGCCAATTCAAAGGCATATCAGTTCAAAGCTCCTGGGCCTTCACTGAAATTGCTTCTCCTTCTAATGTCCACCTTGTTTACCTCGTGATATTGATATTGAGTCTAAATCCAGGAAAAGCCTGCAAAAGCTAGCTAGAAATGGCCTTTCCATCATGTTTACCTTCGCTTTAAAGCTACTGTGTGCTTCCATTAGACATTTATGTCTTTCCTTCTTTTTGTTAAAAAATAAACATGTAACAATCGTCTAGCTTGTTCTCTGGAATATAGACAGAGAAAGGACCAATCTCTTTTCTCACTTTATAGCGCTTTCGTTCAGAATGCGGTCATAAACAAATAGTTACATATTCAACCTGTTTAAGTGTATTTATTTATTTATTTATTTATTTATTTATTCATTCATTCATTCATTTATTTATTTATTCAAAACCAAAACATATGTGGGAATAGATATGGTGCTGTTGAGAGGCCAAACCTACACCATCTTGAGACCAGCTTCCATCTTCAAAGAATAAAAAGCCAGAGAACTTGGCCTGCCGCTGAACCCAAGCTGCACCCAAGTACCAGGAAGGACCTGATTAGCTTGTCCTTGTCCCATACCCTAGACTTACTTCTTAGCTACTTCTTAGCAACCGTTAAACAAAGATTAGTCTGATTGTTTCAGATGTACTTTCAGACCATTCCTGATTGTTCACAGTCATGCTTCAGACCATCCACCTGTTGACCTACAATAGTTGCCAGGATGGAGACCCCTCACTTACTCCCATTCCCTATAAAATCTTGTCCTGTTGAGGGTTCGAGGCTGCTCTGCCTTCCTGTCCTTCTGTGTCAGGATTGGGTTGAGGAGAGCCCAAACCTGAGCTTGTAATAAAGAGACCCTAATGTGATTAAGTTGGAAATGGCTCCTCAGTGGTTTTTTTTTTGGGGGGGGGTCACAAATGCTTCCAGGCACAACATAGTGTTCTTGGGATTCAATTTGATCAGGGAACGAACCATACTGGAAAGGATAAAACTTGTTCTGTTTTGTTTTGTTTTTTAAGAAAAGTTTTAGCAAGATAGATGTATTCAAACCATTTAAAAACACTTTTCTTAAATATTATCAATAACCAGTTAGTATAGCACAATGCTCTGGTGAGTTTCAAATAAGAGAATGCTGTGATATAGGTCATAGAGATCACTTTGGGTGATTTATAGACAATGGGACTATAAAGCTCACTAAAGCCATGAAAGAGGCTTCATCCAACAAATAATAGGTGTAGATACAGAGACCTACAGCCAAACATTAGGTGAAGCCTGGGGAATACTGCAGAAGAGGAATAGGAAAAATTGTAGTAATCAAAGAGATACAACAAGAAAGCCCATAGGATCAACTACCCTGGGCTCACAGGGGCTCACGTGGGCTCACAGAGACTGAACTGCCTGCCAACCAGGGAGCCTGATTGAATCTGACCTAAGTCTTCTGCACACATGTAACAGTTCTGTGACTTGATCTTCATGCGGTATGGCTAACAGTGGGAGCAGGGGCTGTCTCTGACTCTTTTACCTGCCTTAGGGACCCTTTCTTCCTGCTAGATTGCCTCCTCTAGCCTCAATAGGAGGAGAGTACCTAGTTTTACTGCAACTTGATATTCAGGGGTTGGGATGCCTGCCCTTTTTTTGAAGAGAAAGGGAGGAAGAATTAATGAGGGGGGATGGGGAAAATGGAGAACACTATGAGGAAAGGAGGGAGTAGGAACTGAGGTCGAGATGAAAACTAAAGATATACAAAAAAAAAAAAGAAGAAAAGAAAAGAAAAGAAACAAGACCGGTTTTAGGGGTGAGAAAAGTTGCTTGGCATGGTAGTACAGGCTTTTAATTCCAGCACTCCAAAGGAGGCAGAGGCAAGAGGGTCTCTATGAGTTCCAGGACAGCTAAGGTTATACAATGAGACCCTATCTGAAAGAAATGTTGAAAAAATATCAGGAACAGATACAAAGGATAATGATGGCTCTTTGGAGATAACTCAAGACAGAGTGTGGAGGTAGAGCTTAAAGGTTGGATGAAAGTAGCCAGAGATATCCTAGGTATATTACTTGGTGCAAGTCACAAACTGACTATCTGTATTTATTAGTTGGGGCCACTTAATAAAATACCATATACAGTAAGTGACTTAAATAATGGTAATGTGCTTTCTTGCACTGCTGAATGCTAGAATTTCATGGTCACAGTGTCTGCAAAGACCATTCCTGATTAGAATTGAGGTTTGTAGCCAGCATCAAATTTCTGTATTAGCATGGCTTCTTCTGTGCACACCCTACTTATTTCATTAGGACCCTCTCATCTGACATCACTTAACTTTAGTTACCTCTTTAAAGATCCTCTTCTGAATACAGTAGCATTGGAGGTTATATTTGACATATAAATGGGAGGTTCCCAGTTTAGCCCATGGCTTGTGCAAGAGGAATGTTTTGTGTTGCTGTTCTAGTCTCGGATCAATCTTTCCATCATGCTGGCTGCTCTGAGAGTATGAAAGATACTCGACCTTATGCTTCTTCCTATAATTCATAAGTCTTGATTTGTATGTTATTCTGAATATTTTGAGAAAAAAACTCATGATTTCCTGTGCAAGATGGGAATGATCCCTTTCTTGATCATACTTATACTGTCCATGCTACCTGTGAAAGCAGTGAGAGTCATGACACAAAGAGGCACCAAGACATAGAACATGGAAAGACAGATGGATGCTAATACTCCATAGCAAAACTTCAGGAACCTATCTTAACATAACACACACACACACACACACACACACACACAAATACACATATACATAAATAAATAATAAAATAAATATGTATATATAAAATATTTATGTTTATGTGTACGTATCTTTGTGTGTACATGTGTGCTTGGTATGCAGGCATGTGGATAGAAACAGAAAATACTTTCAGATTCCCTGGGGCTGGACTTATAGGCAGCAAAGGTGAGGGAATGAGTGCTGAGCTTGCTGGCAGAGCCTCGAGGATGAAGGGATGACTTGGTAAGAGGTGTGGAGTGGCCACATTTGACCATATTAACACTGTGTCTCTTCCTTATAAAATTCTAATATTCAGCAACAATTTGAACCTTAATGGGTTTATCTAATTCTAGTCACCTCACAAAGTCACCTAAATACTATATTCGGATTAGGCTTCCATCCTTTATACTCCACAATGGTGAATACATTTAAATAAAGTGAAGCACTGGGGGAGCAGAAAAACTACATTGAGCCCATAGCAACTCCTGTCCAAGATTTCATGGATATGCTGTGGGTCTTCAGACATTCCTCCATGGAATACAGAATACAGATGCAGAAGCCTAATTTTCAAATAAGACCAAATTTTGACATACTGGGTCTCAGTTCTTCACACAGGAATATTGTGAAGATACTATTAAACGGTGACATCACATTTCTAGCTAATGTCACTGGAAAGATTGCAGTTCTATCTATGAAAACATGCAGGATAGCAGGTGTTGACGCTTTCTTCCATGCAGGTTAAAACTAAAAAGTCAGTCAGGTATCTATAGTTTAGGGTAAAATATAAGTAGCTACAAGTAATAGTCTATATTAGGTAAAGAGGTGTGTGTGTGTGTCTGTGTGTGTGTGTGTATGTGGTGTGAGAGAGAGACAGAGACAGAGACAGACAGAGACAGACAAAGACAAAGAGATCACCTAGTGTGTAAAAAGATTTAGATAAAACTGAATTCCAGGATCTAATCCCTTTAATATTGAGAGGAATAGTCAGCATGGAAGAGTACCAAGAAGAAGCTTGAGGGTCAAAATGAGAGTAAGTAGAGATAAGCAGTCATAGAACGCAGAGGAGGAGAGAAGGGAATGGTTAACAAATGAATCAGAATTCCCAAAATCCACAGAACATGGTAGTGAATGGGGGATTTGGCTGACTTTTCTTTTCTTTGGTGGGAGCTGGTTCCATAAAGCAGTACACACTGAGGTTGCACATGTGTGTGTTAAGGAGTATTGTGAGCAAGCTTAAGTCCAAGTGGATCAAGGACCTCCACATCAAACCAGATACACTCAAACTAATAGAAGAAAAACTAGGGCAGCATCTTGAACACATGGGCACTGGAAAAAATTTCCTGAACAAAACACCAATGGCTTATGCTCTAGGATCAAGAATCGACAAATGGGATCTCATAAAACTGCAAAGCTTCTGTAAGGCAAAGGACACTGTGGCTAGGACAAAATGGCAACCAACAGATTGGGAAAAGATCTTTACCAATCCTACAACAGATAGAGGGCTTATATCCAAAATATACAAAGAACTCAAGAAGTTAGACCGCAGGGAGACAAATAACCCTATTAAAAAATGGGGTTCAGAGCTAAACAAAGAATTCACAGCTGAGGAATATCGAATGGCTGAGAAGCACCTAAAGAAATGTTCAACATCTTTAGTCATAAGGGAAATGCAAATCAAAACAACCCTGAGATTTCACCTCACACCAGTGAGAATGGATAAGATCAAAAACTCAGGTGACAGCAGATGCTGGCGAGGATGTGGAGAAAGAGGAACACTCCTCCATTGTTGGTGGGATTGCAGACTGGTAAAACCATTCTGGAAATCAGTCTGGAGGTTCCTCAGAAAATTGGACATTGAACTGCCTGAGGATCCAGCTATACCTCTCTTGGGCATATACCCACAAGGTGCCCCAACATATAAAAAAGACACGTGCTCCACTCTGTTCATAGCAGCCTTACTTATAATAGCCAGAAGGTGGAAAGAACCCAGATGCCCTTCAACAGAGGAATGGATACAGAAAATGTGGTACATCTACACAATGGAATATTACTCAGCTATCAAAAACAATGCCTTTATGAAATTCATAGGCAAATGGTTGGATCTGGAAAATATCATCCTGAGTGAGGTAACCCAATCACAGAAAAACACACATGGTATGCACTCATTGATAAGTGGCTATTAGGCCAAATGCTTGAATTACCCTAGATGCATAGAACACATGAAACTCAAGACGGATGATCAAAATGTGAATGCTTCACTCCTTCTTTAAAAGGGGAACCAGAATACCCTTGGCAGGGAATAGAGAGGCAAAGATTAAAACAGACACAGAAGGAACACCCATTCAGAGCTTGCCCCACATGTGGCCCACACATATACAGCCATCCAATTAGACAAGATGGATGAAGCAAAGAAGTGCAGGCCGACAGGAGCCGGATGTAGATCTCTCCTGAGAGACACAGCCAGAATACAGCAAATACAGAGGCGAATGCCTGCAGCAAACCACTGAACTGAGAATAGGACCCCCGTTGAAGGAATCAGAGAAAGAACTGGAAGAGCTTGAAGGGGCTCGAGACCCCATATGAACAACAATGCCAAGCAACCAGAGCTTCCAGGGACTAAGCCACTACCTAAAGACTATACATGGACTGACCCTGGACTCTGACCTCATAGGTAGCAATGAATATCCTAGTAAGAGCACCAGTGGAAGGGGAAGCCCTGGGTCCTGCTAAGACTGAATCCCCAGTGAACATGATTGTTGAGGGGAGGGTGGGGAGGAGAACACCCATAAAGAAGGGGGGGAGGGAATAGGGGGATGTTTGCCCGTAAACCGGGAAAGGGAATAACATTCGAAATGTAAATAAGAAATACTCAAGTTAATAAAAAAAAAAGAAGAAGAAGAGCAAAGAGCACAAAAATTAGCAAGAACCTTACTTATTAAGTGTCATTGTGTACACTCTGTCCCCTTCCTTCTGTGGTGTACTAGTCAACTAACCCCTGCCCAAAATTATGGAGCTACTCTTAGAAAAAGGCATGAAACTATGTATGTATTTCTGTTACACAGTAACACATAGAAACACACAATGCATTGTGGAATATCTGTCCAATGTATTGCCTTTGAATCAGATGTATTGGCAGAATTGCACAGTGAATAAATATCAGGTTTTTTGTTTGTTCTTTAAAAAAAAAGGAGTACTGTGAGCAGGGAGAGAGAAAAGTGAATGAAGACAGGGCTTAGAAATGGAGTAGAGAGAGAAGTCGTGGCAGGAATATGGCGGGTGATGTTAAGATTCCACGCTGTACCTTTTACAGGTTGTTACAAATCTTCTTAAGGGATGGATAGTACTGGACTTTGTATGTTTAGGTGGGCGATTATATTATCAGTTGGGCAAAAAATGGAGTAGAGAACTGTCTAGCTAGAGGAGAGCAAATCAATGTCAAAGAATGATGTATTTTAAGGTAAGGGACATGAACACCATACTTGCATGCTGATTGGAACTGGTGAAATAGAAAGGGGGATTATGATACTGCAGAGGAAGGTAAAGAGGATGAAGTGAGATCCAGAATGTAGACAAAGATATCACTGTTAGGAAGAAAATTTCTTTTAGCATGACGAAGGATTAATACATAGGAAGCCCCCCCCCCAAAAAAAAAGTCCCACTGAAGAGACTCTGAAGCAACTCCTGTTCCATACTTCTGACTTCTAAATTGAACATAAGGAATGGAAGGCACAGAGAGCTGGAAGTCTGAGCATGGGACTGGGAAGACTCAACACATAAACATCTTGAACAAGGAAGAGTGCCTAACTGAGACTAGTGGGGGTTGTGAGCCTATAGGCTATGTGATTTGTTCATCAGCATTTGTAATTCTCTCTTCCCATGGAGACCCTGAGAATAGACAGCTGGGTTCATCCAATGACCGCTACTTGTTCATCAACTGGAGCACAGGCAGGGAGGGCAAAGGACTGACAGTTGTAAGAGAACAGAATGTCTTACTTAAAAGGCTGAGAACAGAACACACAGGAAATGTTAACTGAAGAAGGTCACAAGGGAGTCCACTGAAGAGCTGCAATTCTGATACTGTACACAAGGGGGCAAAAGATGATCAGAAATGAGTCTGACCACACCCTATCATCTGGTTTGGGACTCTTGTGTCCAGAGCATCTCTGTCCCTACTGCCCACTCTAAACATCCCTTGAACTTCAAAGTGCGTGCAGATGCTTACTAAGCTGGCACCATTGCTGATACCACCCAATGGTTGATGTGGGGTGTGGTGTGGTGTGGTGTGGTGTGCTGTGCTGTGCTGTGCTGTGCTGTGCTGTGCTGTGTGGTAGTGTGATTGTATGGTATGATATGGTATGGTATGATATGATATGGTATGTATGGTGTGTTAAGCAAGAGCAGAAGAAGCTATGAATATCAAAAAACAATAGGAACCTTTTTCATCTGTGCTTGTCTTGAACTCCTGGCCCATGTGTGGGGTTTTGGCAAGTCTCCAACTTTAAAGTAACCCATAAAGTACACACTGAGTGTTCTTGGACACCCCAAGTTATGGGAAGTTGGTGTGAAGATGAAACTTATATGCTGATCTTAAAAGCCATCAGACCTTTTGCCTGAGGCTGAGACCATGGTATGTAGCATCACAGGCTGGACCTAACTCACAACATTCCTGGAAACAAATGTGCAGAGCCTTTCAAATGTGTTCTTGATTAAGAAGGGAGCCACTAGCTAGTCAGTCTTCCCCAATGTCTTCTGGCCTAAGATGAACATGGGCTGATGAGACAATGTAAAATCTACTCCTCATTTTTGACTTTATCTCTCATTAATTTACCCTTTCCGTATTCCTTCATGCATGCCAGGAGAAGAGACAGTGAGTGATTCTCAACCTTCCTAATGTTGTAGTGGCCCCAACCATAAAATTATTTTTGTAAATTTGCTACTATTGGTGAGGTAAATAACTTATATGCACATGGTCTTAGATAACCCCTGTTAAAGGATTGTTCTACACCCAAAGTGGTCATAACCCAAAAGGTTGAGACCACTGTCCTAGGTGATAGATGGGAGAAAATGGAGGAGTCAGCCAGATATCTGAGAATTATCTTGGTGACTGAGAGACTGGGAAGGGCTGTTCCTGAAAGAATAAAGTACAATGGTTAAAGGAGGGAACCAAGAGAGAAGATCCAACTGGACCAAGAAAATGGAAGGGACTGTGTGACCATTTAGGAGGGGCTGGTCTCACAACAGATCAGGAGGAGGCTGCAGGTTGACTTTGAGATGACTGATGTTTGTTTGTGCTTTAGTTCCTAGGACCCTGAAGAGCTTTAGGATACAGATGAAGCCTCTGCTGTCAAGCAACGATCTTGTATCCTCCCTCTGTGATCCTGTGAATCAATAGAGATTCACCTGTGGTCCAGGTCAAAAGTCATAATGTCTTGGTTCTCCTAAATCCACAGTAGACACTAATTATTTGCAGGCAATGAATGTAGAACAGAATATCAGTACTAAGTCAGATAAAGCACATCACCAGTCATGGGGAATTTACTGTGCACAAGTACTCAACACAGATTTGCCTAGCAGACCATAGGCCCAAAGGCTCAAGTTTAAGTCACCCTATGATATCGGCCCTCTCCTAAAATCTAGAGCCTGTTTCCTTGGTGAACTCATACCCCACTCCTAGTCAGATGAATTTCCAGCTCCTCTCTCACCTACTTGACCACGGACTGAAACTTGGATTATACAAACATTTGAATTCACTATTCTAAATACTGTAATTTGTCTGTCCTGTCTGCTGACCTTTGCCTGTCTTCATTTGACATGTTTTGATTCTGTAGGGTTGTGGGTTTTGTTCCATCAACAAGGTGACTATGTGGTTAATTACCCTTTGACTTTTGAGGTCAGGGCCTCCATCAGAGCAGGAAACACCCAGGGCTCCAGAAGTTTCAAGCATCTTGGCATTTAACTATCATTGTCAGTCTCTCATCCTTCTACCATCCCCATCTCTTTGCAGTCTCAGGAGTTCTGTGTGCTTTGGAGAAATTTCCAGAGGCTAAATGCAGCCACTAAAGTGTTGGTAGTGTGTATAGCTGTGTCATCTATCAAGTTTCATTAGCTCCCTAGATTCGTCAGACTATACCTATCCCAAGGTTCAGAACTCTGATGGTAGGGGTGCCTCTGTGAGGAGGAAGCCTAAGCCCATTTACTGGTTTAGGTTCACATGCTTAGGATGAGTTACACTTAAGCCAGATAGACTGGGTAGAGGTGGAGTACGTTCTGATCCTCTTAGATTCATAGCATAGTGCAGTGGTCCAAGTCAATCTTGATTTCCCACTTGCTCTTGTCTCAAGCCACTTTCTTTGTGAAAAATTTTCCTGGTGTCAACTAAGCACTGGGTTCACAAAGACATTTATCTTGAAAATTTGTGGAAAGCCAGTTAAGTTCAGCAAGGCCCTAAGTTTTGGGAGCTATGGGAGTATCTACCCATTGTGGGGCAGTTTAAAAGAGTAACTATGCACATACAGCTGGTGCTGAACAAAGTCAAGGATACTCTAAGGGAGCCAGGGGGCTCTTTGCACCTGGGTTCTGCATAGCGGGCAAAGATCCAGAGGCAAGAGGGGAAGAAAAACATAGTGTTTAGAATATTGGCAATGCATGAGAGCAGAAGGGTGCAGAACCTTTGTATCAAGCCCAATGTTTCATCAAAGCTGAAGACAGTGGATGACAGCAGAAAGAAACCACTGTGGAAGGAAGGAAAAGATAGGACAAATGAAGAGAACTTGGATTGCATTGGATAACAATAGATAATCATGCAGCAGTGCCTTGTTTACCTGTTAATGCTAGAAAGCACAGTCACTTAATATCTCCTGTGACATATTTAATCCAACTGTAGTTCTGAATTTGAGAGTTATTTTTAATTTGATGTTTGAGAATGAATAAAATGTACTTTGATTCATCTGCTTCTCTCACTCCCTTCTAACGCTTCATTACGCTTCCTAACACCACTCCCAGCTAATTTCTTTTTATTGGGTATTTTATGTATTTACATTTCAAATGTTACCCCGTTTCAAGGTTTCCCCTCCAGAATCATTGTCTACCATTACCCCTTCTCCTGCTTCTAGGAGGGCGTTCCCTGTCACACCCACCCACTCCCACCTCACTGCCCGGACATTCCCTTACACTGGGGAAATCAAGGCTTAACAGTACCTGGGGCCTCTCCTCGTATTTATAATAGACAATGCCATCCTCTGCTACATATGCAGCTGGAGCCATGGGTTTGTCCATGTGTTGATGGTTTAGTCCCTGGGAGCTCTGGGGGGTCTGGTTGGTTGATATTGTTGTTCTTCCTATAGGGTTGCAAACACCTTCAGCTCCTTCAGTCCTTTCTCTAACTGCTCCAGTAGGGTCCCCATGCTCAGTTCAGTGGTTGGCTGTTAAGCCTCTGTATTTGTCAGTCTCTGGCTGAGCCTCTCAGGAGACAGCTATATCAGGCTCCTGTCAGCATGCACATCTGCAATAGTGTCTGTGCTTGGTGTCTGTATATGGGATGGATCCCCAGGTGCGGCAGACTCTGGATGGCGTTTCCTTCAGTCTATGCTCTACTCTTTTTCCCTGTATTTCCTTTAGACAGGAGCCCTTCTGGGTTAAGAATTTGGAAATTAGTGGGTGGCCCCATCCCCCAACAGGGGGCCTTGCCTAACCTCTGGATATGATCTCTCTACAGGTTCTCCCTCCCCTTTGTTGGACTTTTCAGCTAATCTCATCCCTGTTGGGTCCTGGGAACCTCTTGCTTTCTTGGCATCTGGGACTTGTTGGTGGCCACGCCCAGTTCCCCATTCCCCATAGCTATACACCTCTGTTCAAATCTGTTCTGAACCTCTGTATATCATCCCAGTCTCTTCCCATACCCGATCCTGCCCCCCCTTTATTCCCCTCTCCCTCATCTTTTCCTTGAAAGTCCCTCCAACCCTCTACCTCCCCTGAGTATTTTGTTCTCCCTCCTAAGAAGGACTGAAGCATACATATTTTGGTCTCCCACCTTCTTCAGCTTCATATGGTCTGTGAGTTGTATCTTGGATAGTTCGAGCTTTTGGGCTAATACCCACTCATCAGTGAGTGCATAATGTGTGTTTTTCTGTGATGGGGTTACCTCACTCAGGATGACATTTTCCAGTTCCGTCCATTTGTCTATGAATTTCATGAAGTCATTGTTTTTGATAGCTGAGTAGTACTCCATTGTATAGATGTACCACATTTTTTGTATCCATTCCTCTGTTGAAGGGCATCTGGGTTCTTTCCAGCTTCTGGCTATTGTAAATAAGGCTGCTATGAACATAGTGTGTCACTGGTATATGTTGGAGCATCTTTTGAGTATATGCCCAAGAGAGGTATAGCTGGGTCCTCAGGTAGTGCACTGTACAATTTTCTGAGGAACTGCCGGACTGATTTCCAGAGTGGTTGTACCAGCTTGCAATCCCACCAACGATGGAGGAGTGTTCCTCTTTCTCCACATCCTCACCAGTATCTGCTGTCACCTGAGTTTTTGATCTTAGCCATTCTGACTGGTGTGAGGTGAAATCTCAGGGTTGTTTTGGTTTGCATTTCCCTGATGACTAAGGATGTTGAACATTTCTTTAGGTGCTTCTTGGCCATTCTATATTCCTTAGCTGAGAATTCTTCTTTTTTTAAAGAGTTATTTATTTTTATTTATATCAGTACACTGTAGCTGTCTTAAGACACCAGAAGAGGGAATCAGATCCCATTACAGATGGTTGTGAGCCACCATGTGGTTGCTGGGAATTGAACTCAGGACCTCTGGAAGAGCAGTCAGTGCTCTTAACCTCTGAGCTACCTCTCCAGCCTAAGAATTCTTTATTTAGCTCTGTACCCTATTTTTAATAGGATTATTTGATTCTCTGGAGTCTAACTTCTTGAGTTCTTTGTATATATTGGATATTAGCCCTCAATCAGATGTAGGATTGGTAAAGATGATATCCCCAATCTGTTGGTTGCTATTTGTCCTAATGACAGTGTTCTTTGCCTTACAGAAGCTTTGCAGTTTTATGAGGTCCCATTTGTCGATTCTTAATCTTAGAGCATAAACCATTGGTGTTTTGTTGAGGAAATTTTCACCAGTGCCCATGTGTTTGAGTCTCTTCCCTGTTTTCGTTTCTATTATTTTCAGTGTATCTGTTCTTCTGTGAAGGTTCTGAATCCACTTGGAGTTGAGCTTTGTACAAGGTGATAAGAATGGACAGATTTGCATTCTTCTACATGCTGACCTCCAGTTGAACCAGTACCATTTGTTATAAATGCTATCTTTTTTCCATTGGATGGTTTTAACCCTTTTGTCAAAGATCAAGTGACCATAGGTGTGTGGGTTCATTTCTGGTTCTTCAATTCTATTCCACTGATCTACCTGCCTGTCTTTGTACCAATACCAGGGAGTTTTTATCACTATTACTCTGTAATACAGCTAAGGGAAGGGATGGTGATTCCCTCAGAAGTTCTTTTAATGTTGAGGATAGTTTTTGCTATCCTGAATTTTTTGTTACTCCAAATGAATTTACAAATTTTTCTTACTAACTCTATGAAGAATTGAGTAGGAATTCTGATGGGGATTGTATTGAATCTGTAGATTGCTTCTGGCAAATGGCCATCTTTACTATATTAATCCTGCCTATCCACAAGCATGGGGGATCTTTCCATCTTCTGAGATCTTCTTCAATTTCTTTCTTCAGAGACTTGAAGTTCTTGTCATACAAATCTTTCACTTGCTTGGTTAGAGTTACCAAGGTATTCTATATTATTTGTGAATATTGTGAAGGGTGTCATTTTCCTAATTTCTTTCTCAGCTTGTTTATCCTTTGAGTAGAGCAAGGCTACCGATTTGTTTCTGTTAATTTTATACCCAGCCACTTTGCTGAAGTTGTGTATCAGGTTTAGAAGTTCTCTGGAGAAATTTGGGGGGTCACTTAAGTATACTATCATGTCATCTGCAAATAGTGATATTTTGACTTTTTCCTTTCCAATTTATATCCCTTTAATCTCCTTTTGTTGTCTGATTGCTCTGACTAGGACTTCGAGAAATATATTGAATAAGTAGGGAGAGAGTGGGCAGCTTTGTCTAGCCCTGATTTTAGTGGGATTGCCTCAAGTTTCTCTCCATTTAGTTTCATGTTGGCTACTGGTTTGCCATATATTGCTTTTACTATGTTTAGGTGTGGGCCTTGAATTCCTGATCTTTCCAAGACTTTTATCATGAAGGGGTGTTGAATTATGTCAAAGGCTTTCTCAGCATTTAATGAGTGGATCATTGGGTTTTTTCTTTGTGTTTGATTTTATAGTTGATTAAGTTGATGGATTTCTGTATTTTGAACCATCCCCACATCCTTAGAATGAAGCCTACTTGATTATGGTGAATGATCGTTTTGATGTGTTCTTGGATTCAGTTTGTGAGAATTTTGTTGTGTATTTTTGCATAGATATAAATAAGCTAAATTGGTCTGAAGTATTCTTTCTTTGTAGAGTCTTTGTGTGGTTTTGGTATAAGCATAATTGTGGTTTCATAGAACGGATTGGGTGGTGTTCCTTATGTTTATATTTTGTGGAATAGTTTGGACAGTGTTGTTATTAGGCCTTCTTTGAAAGTCTGATAGAATTCTGAACTAAAACCATCTGGGCCTGTGCTTCTTTTGGTTGGAAGACTTTTAATGGCTGCTTCTATTTCTTTAGGTGTTGCGGGACTGTTTTGATGGGTCACCTGATCCTGATTTAACTTTGGTACCTGGTATCTGTCTAGAAAATTGTTCATTTCATCCAGATTTTCCAGTTTTGTCAATTATAGGCTTTTGTAGTAGGATCCTACACTTTTGAATTTCCTCAGTTTCTGTTGTTATGTTTCCATTTTCAATTCTGATTTTGTTATTTTGAATATACTCTCTGTGCCCTCTGATTAGTCTGGCTAAGGGCTTATCTATCTAGTTTATTTTTTCAAAGAACCAGCTTCTGGTTTTGTTGATTCTTTGTATAGTTCTTTTTGTTTCTACTTGGTGGATTTCAGCCCTGAGTTTGATTATTTCCTGCAGTCAACTCCTCCTGGGTGTATTTGCTTCTTTTTGTTCTAGAGTGTTTTAGGTGTGCTGTCAAGCTACTAATGTATACTCTCTCCAGTTTCTTTTTGGAGGCACTCAGAGCTATGAGTTTTCCTCTTATCACCACTTTCATTGTGTCCCATATGTTTGGGTATGTTGTGCCTTCATGTTCATGAAATTCTTAAAAGTAATTTCTTTCTTATTTCTTCCTTGATAAAGCTATCATGGAGTAGAGCATTGTTAAGCTTCCATGTATATGTGGAATTTTTGTTGTTTTTGTTGTTATTGAAGACCAACCTTATTTCATGGTGATTGGATAGGATGCATGGGATTATTTCAATCTTCTTGTATCTCTTGAGGCCTGTTTTGTGACAGATTATGTGGGTAATTTTGGAGAAAGTACCCAGAGATGCTGAGAAGAAGGTATATTCTTTGTTTTAGGATGAAATATTCTATAGATATCTGTTAAATCCACTTGGTTCATAACCTAGTTTTACTGTGTCTCTGTTTAGTTTCAGTTTCCATGATCTGTCCATTGATGAGAGTGGGGTGTTGAAGTCTCCTACTATTAGGGGTGAGGTGAAATGTGTGCTTTGAGCTTTAGTAAGTTTTTCTTTATGAATATATGTGCCCTTACATTTGGAACAAAAATGTTCAGAATTGTGAGCTCATCTTCTTAAATTTTTCCTTTGATGTGTCCTTTCCTAACTTTTTTGATAACTTTTGTTAGGAATTAGATCGTATTCGATATTAGAGTGGCTACTCCAGCTTGTTTCTCGGAACCATTTGCTTGGAAAAATTTTTTTCCAGCCTTTTACTCTGAAATAGTGTCTGTCTTTAAGACTGAGGTGCTTTTCCTGTATGCAGTGAAATGCTGGGTCCTGTTTATGTATCCAGTCTGTTAGTCTATGTCTTTTTATTGGGGAATTGGGTCCATTGATTTTAAGAAATATTAAGGAATAGTGATGGTTGTTTCATGTTATTTTGTTGTTAGAGTTGGATTTCTGTTTGTGAGGCTATCTTCTTTTGGGTTTGTTGAAAGATTACTTTCCTGCTTTTTCTAGGGTGTGGTCTACCTCCTTGTGTTGGAGTTTTTCATTTGTTATCCTTTGTAGGGCTGGATTTGTGGAAAGATATTGTGCAAATTTGGTTTTGTCATGGAATATATTGGTTTCTCCATCTATGTGGATTGAGAGTTTTGCTGGGTATAGTAGCGTGGGCTGGCATTTATGTTCTCTTAGGGTCTGTATGACATCTGCCCAGGATCTTCTGGCTTTCATAGTCTCTGGTGAGAAGTCTGGTGTAATTCTGATGGGTCTGCCTTCATATGTTACTTGACTTTTTTCCCTTACTGCTTTTAATATTCTTTATTTGTTTTGTGCATTTGGTGTTTTGACTATTATGTGATGGGAGGAATTTCTCTTCTGGTCCCATCTCTTTGGAGTTCTGTAGGCTTCTTGTATATTTATGGGCATCTCTTTCTTTAGGTTAGAGAAGTTTTCTTCTATAATTTTGTTGAAGATATTAACTGGCCCTTTAAGTTGGGAATCTTTGCTCTCTTTTATACCTATTATCCTTAGGTTTGGTCTTCTTATTGTGTCTTTGATATCCTGTATGTTTTGGGTTAGTAACTTTTTGCAGTTTTTATTTTCTTTGACTGTTGTGTTGCTGTTTTCTATGGTATCTTCTGCCCTTGAGATTATCTCTTTTATCTCTTGTATTCTGTTGCTCATGTTTGCATCTATGACTCCTGATCTCTTTCCTCAGTTTTCTATCCCCAGGGTTGTCTCACTTTGTGCTTTCTTTATTGTTTCTATTTCTGGTTTTAGAACCTGGATAACTATCCAGATTTGTTCAATTCCTTCACCTTTTTGGTTGTGTTTTCCTGTAATTCTTTAAGGGATTTTTGTTTTTCCTCTTTAAGGGCTTATACCTGTTTACCTGTGTTCTCCTCTATTTCTTTAAGGGAATTATTTATGTCTCTCTTAAAGTCCTCTATCATCATCATGAGATCTGATTTTAAATCAGAATCTTTCTTTTTTGGTGTGTTGCAGTATCCATGACTTTCTGTTGTGGGAATACTGGGTTCTAATGATGCCAAGTAACCTTGGTCTCTGTTGCTTAGGTTCTTGCGCTTACCTCTTGCCATCTGGTTATTTCTGGTCTTAGTTGGTCTTTCTGTCTCCGACTGGAGCTTATCCTTCCTGTGGGCCTGTGAGCCTGTTATCTTAAGTGTGTAGTACTCCTGGGACACCAGCTCTCTCTGGGCAGAATTTGGGTATGGAGGGTTATGGGACAGCCTTAGCTCCACGGCACAGATGGAGACTGGAAGGATTTTGTCCCAGGCTGCTCCGCAGTTTTTGTGCCCTGTGCGCTCCTGAGGGGTCCCTCTCTGGACAGTTATTGGAGGAAAAGTGGTGGTCTCACCTATGGGCTTAGGATTGACAGCACTCCTGGGAGACTAGCTGTCTCTGGTCATAATTTGGATATGGAGGGCTGTGGGACAGCCTTACCTCCAGGATGCAGATGGAGACCTGGAGGGATACTGTACCCCACTCCCAACTAATTTCAAGTGCTCATTTTAAAGCCAACTTTGTCTCTTTAGCTCAGCCAACATGTGCATGGGTGTAGGGACATTCAGTGGGACCTGGACAACCTGAAGTGGAAACGTAAAGGTTCTTTGGAAACTCAGTTGTGTTGGATGGTGATTTGCTGGGGCAAACATGTGATGAAGTATTTTCCTGAAGCATATACAGATGAAAGGCTAAGGCAGATTTATTAAGGAACATTTTGCTGAAGCAGACACAGGAGAGAGGGTGTTCTACTAAATCAAGCACATGAAAGGACATGTGATGAAGGATTTTTTGCTAAAAGCCCGCATATATTGGTCTGCCTTATACTGCATAGTTAAGCTAAATTTGTCTGGTCTCTATAGAAAGAAATGCACCAAAAATCTTCTGGTGGTGTGCTACAGTTTCCTGCCACTTCAAAGGACTCAGGCTGATTGTCAGAGTGATGTTAACTGAGACAGATGCATATGCTAAGGCAAGACCTTTGGAGGATTTGTGATGTTTGGAGGGTATAAATAGGACTGGACAGTGATAGGAGCTGAGCTAGGTTTTCTTATAGAGCTAGCTGTGCAATGCTTGTGTGATCTTGCGTCTTCACTGTTCATCACTTTGCTGAGAGAGTCACAGTTGAGAACTTCTCTTGGCGTACCTCTGGGTCCCTCCTGCTGACTTGTGCCTAGTCTAAGGCCTGGCTGTCTCTGCTAGGTAATGCCATCACTACTGATTCATATTTGCTAGCCAGACTCTACTGAACTGGACTGCTGGTGTATCCCTGAAGTGTTTGTGAGTGGATCGAGCTGCTGCTTCTGACCTGTCAACTGAACTGCTGATTTCCTGACAACACAGATGGGAGTTGCTCTGAAGAACCTTTCTAAATAGGTCCACTCCCCACTTCACTGAATCCTTTCTTTTCTACTACCTCTTATGAGTGATGGGCTATAAGGGAGGTTAAAGCATTTAAGAACCATCATTAAAAGCAGGCATTTGAAAAAATTAAAGTTACAACAACCTATGAAAGCCTGCATCCAAAGAAAATCAACCCTCCGTCTGCCAGGGGCCATCTGTTATTATTAGTGAGTGGTGCTTGAGGTCGAAAATTTTGGAACTACTCATGCGTAATTAGGATAGCAAGCATAGACCCACATCAGCTAGGGCAAGGTGTGGCTTCTGAGGAATCTTAGGCTAGCAGGCCCTTGTTTCAGTTAGTCAGAAGTCAAGTGTCAGTAAGCCAGAGGTGAGGGTTTCAGGAGGATGCTAACTGCCCAACACAACCCTTCCTTTGACAAGGTCAGAGTCCCAGCAGGTAGAAGTAGGGAAGCACTCTCTGGAGCACATCAGGGGCTCAGGAGCAGTGGGTGGGAATGTTGTTACTGTGGACCATGTGCCCAGATCTGTTAGGGTGAACAGTTCTTGCATGTTAGAATGTTTCAAGGCTACTTTCCTTTTCATTATTTTCAAGATACTCTTCAAATTATTGCTCACTACATAACACTGGGTATTGGCTGGTGCTGTGTTGGGTGGTATGAAAGGAATTAAGGCTGATAGTTTTAATAACACTTTATTATAAAGTGCATTTGGAAATAGGAATGTTTATAAATGTTTATTGCCAGGGCAAACTCTTGAATATGTAGCTGTAAACCTGTGTGTACTTAATGTTCCATTATGAACAGGTCAAGCCTTGTCCTGCTGATGTGGAAGTGAGTAGTTATGGAAGTTACAATGGCTGCCTGGAAGCTCTGCTCTGTTTCATCTTTTCACCTGCACAAACCACACAGAAATGCAACTCCTGAGCTTTCCCAGATATGTGAATTGAACTTGACCTCATGCTGAAAAGGTAAACAAACTCAAAGCGACCCAGCCTGGGGCCATCTTATTGTCATTGTGGCTAAGAACAGAGAACCACATGAGAGGGGATCAGAGCTGCCTTCTTTGAATCTTGTGGTTACTGACTACTGTGTTGAGGATGGTGGAAGAAGGCTAGCACTTCCTCTCCAGTTTCTCCAATCTGGAAGATTTTGCAGCCTTTCCTGTGGTGTGGAATGGAGAGACAGGTCTCCTGGATTAGCATGCCAGGCGAGCTCCAGCTGTTGACTCCAGTGTTCACAAGCTCTGGAGAAGTCCATGCTTCCACTTCCTCTCAGCTGGTATGGACTGGGTCTATGTAGCAAGGGAAATAGCCAAACCAGGAAACTCGACATGTCTCAGCATTTACCCAACAACCTAACAATGTGAGGGCAACTATGCTCAGATATCCCAGGAATTCTTAGAGGAGATCACCACCAAGAACGTCCACATTCTAAACAGTGAAGTAAAACAGTCATCCCTACAGGTGGCCTCTGGGCTCTTGGGATTCCCATGCTTCTCTGAGACTTGCTCGATCCAACTGCTGCATTCAGCAGTGCTGTGCTTTGTGAATAAAGTGTTGTTCTTCCATGCCCTATTCTGCAGTGGAAATGCTGAAGTGACTTTCCAAATGTGGAGCTTTACTTGTAATTGTGAGAACTGTAAGTGTTGCCTAGGAAGCCAAAGGGAACTTCAAAGTCACTCTGGTACCAGGGTGGTTGAGTAGCTATCAAAAGCCACTGCCATACTCCTTCTGTCCTCAGAACTATAATCACCTCTCAAAGACCTCATCTCCAAATCAATCACATTGGAGGTTAAGGATCCCAATGAATTTGGGGAGCACAGAAACATTCCTTTTCTAACACTCTCAAATAAACCATAGGCCTGGAGGCATGTCAAACTACTCTTGGTTGTTTCCGTGGTTTGTTTACTTAAAAGTAAGATGGAGACAGCACACACAAAAAGACAAACTGAACAAACAAAAAGGCTGCACGCAGGAGAAGAGTGCCTATATTCATAGCCAAACACAAGAGTAGCAGCCAGTGACATGTGTAAGTGTGGCAAAAACTGCTAATACACTGGGAAAAGTTATTGCATGAGATGTTTAGCTCTAGAACATGAACTCTTCATCAGGACGTGGTCTACCAAGTCAGTAATATTCCTAGGATTTCAAAACCAACCACATAGACACAAGATTTGTAGTAAAGCATAGTATTTATTAAGTAAAGATGTTCACTATTTTGAGCAGATATTAGTTTCTCCCAATTGGATACAATTTAACATACGTTATCAAGTATCACGGAGATGCAGAAGAGACGTAGAAATAAATAAAAAAACAAGGCCCCAGAATTTGGGGAAAGGGCATGATGGAACAGCTTTCCCCTTGCATTGCACAGTTCTGTGGTATTTTTAATTTTGTCAAGAAAACTATATAGGGCCCTGATATTCTGCCCACTAAAGTCAGCTTGCCACAAAGAAAGCACATATGGATATACACATACACCACATAGTGTTGGACAAGCAGGGGCCAGTGAATACTTGTTATGACACATCAAGTTGGATGTCACAGTCTACTTCTGCAGCATTGTTTCAAAGCAAGTGACTATGCTTAAGAAATAAGTACAAACTCAATTTGCAAGTAAAGAAATGTAACCCACCCACCCTCTCCCATCAAGGGACTCTTCCCATTTTGTATGTCCCTTTCCCACACAGACCATGAAGGTCTGTCTTCAGCCTCATCTTCCCCTCATGGGTGAGGATTGGCGTTCTCTTCAGCACGAGAATAACCAGAATGATCATGCAGAAAGTGTGGCATGTTGTCTCTTCGGTTGTCAGAGGAGGCTTGCTGAAAAATAAAGAGGGAGGAGGGAGAAGAGTGGTCAACTTAAAATGCTGGGCTAGAGTTCTTTCTTTAGGTAATCTATGCTGGGGAAGATTGCAAGTAGGATTGTATTGAGAACCAGCATCTAGCTCAGCAGTAGACAATGGTTTTACTTAGCAGTGAGTTCTACCGTTACATGTGTAACCTCCTTCAAATTGATAATGCTTCAAGTCTGCATTTTAAACACAGACTATATTCCTGTGGTGTTCCCCTTATCAAGAAGTGGACCACAATCCTAAATTCAAAATTAAAAAGCTATAGAATATCTCAACTCTATAATACTGACTCTCTCTTTGGCTGTAAACCCAAGAGTGGACCTTTAATAAATGATGATGTTCTGTAATGGGGTCCATGTCATTATTCTATAGGTGCATAAAATTTTCTGAGAATTCCAGGCCAGGTATTTTTAAGTCAAGACTTTCAGATGATTAAGAAGCACCTACATGTGACATTGTTGATGATGCTGTTGATGCTTGCTGTGATGCCGATGCTTGACACGGTGGTGCAGATGCTTGACATGCTGCTGCAGATACTTGACATGACGGTGCAGATATCTGACACGGTGGTGCAGATGCTTGACATGCTTCTGCAGATACTTGACATGACGGTGCAGATATCTGGCATGATGGTGCAGATGCTTGACATGCTGCTGCAGATACTTGACATGACGGTGCAGATATCTGGCATGATGGTGCAGATGCTTGACGTGAAGCTGCAGATAATTGACATGACGGTGCAGATATCTGGCATGATGGTGCAGATGCTTGACGTGAAGCTGCAGGTAATTGACATGACGATGCAGATACCTGGCATGATGGTGCAGAAGCTTGATGTGATGCTGTTAATTCTTGGCATGATCTTGATGCGTGATGCAGAAGTGGAGGAGCAGGATCCTCCCGATGTCTGTAAGAGAATAAATTTGGAGCAGTGACATAAGCTCTTTAACAATGGCTCATGAGAAATTCTCCATGATACATATAATATGATCCAGGTTTGTATATTATTGGTTCTTCACAGCATGTAACAAACATCTTACATCTACCTGCCTGGTTTTTATAGCCAATTCCTTCATTCCAGAAAAGTTGAAGAAGGGACACCAAACTGGAGTTACTCAGCTGTGGTCAATAAAGACTTCTCTACAAACACCCTGTGCTGAGACTCAGAACTTGAGCAATGAGGCCAAATGATTTCAGGGTCTATATTTGAAGTCTCTAGCTTTGAGGCTGTCTTGTCTAGGTTTTCTGTGTAAAAGATCCTCCATTCTATCAATAGATACTCAGATAGGCACTATATAGGTAGGGATGAGGGCAAAAGCGGTGACCTCCCACCCTTCTACCCACTCAATCTACCTCTTACCTACGTCTGCCATTTCGTGGATGCTCAGAGTTGTCATTTCTAAAAAAATTCATGGCATGTGGCCCCACGTCATCAATAACAGTCACCACCTGTCCAAACCAACAGGGTTAGTGTAAAAAGATACAGGTATGCCATACATCCCCCTTTTGACAACAAAGTCTTGGACTACCCCTGTACCTGCTCTCGTGGACGATATACACGAGGTCCTTGTCCTTGCCCAGTTTGTTGCTGCCCCGGCCGTTCATATGGTAAGTTTCGAAGCATCTCAATACGCTGAGCCAACTCATATTCACATTGTTCTCGTTCCCTTTCCTGCAGGTATTGACGCATCAAAAATAAACATAAAAGTTACTTGATGTCGGAAAAAGCACCCTCTTCCCAAGAAATGAAATTAACACTCAAATGAATTAAAAAATAATGAAAGTCTGGTCTTTGCTAAAACACTATTCACAGACATGTCCCTGGGTTACAGATTTCTAAGAATCCAGAACACCCACACATGTATATATCATCTAGCCCATATTTAAGTCTACCTTGCATAGGTATTTTTCACTTTCTGGGGTAACTCAGTGGCAACATATGGAGTAAGCTAAGCCAAGTAAACCAACTACTTATGAAAATAAAATCTCCTTTCCGTTATAAAAGTAAAATGAATTTTCCATACCTCCTCTTCAATATCTGTGTAAGAAGGTGGTTCATCATCGAAGGATCTGCTTATAGTCAAATCATAGACCTGTGTTGGCACTTGTGGTCCACAGAGTTGGGCAAACCTTTCCCCCAAAAGTGGACGCTGGAATTGATATGCTCTCCTTGCCTGCATTCGTAAGGACACAAAATTACAAAGGTCTTGCTGCTTATTCCATACTTTTCCTTAATGCACCACAAACAGTGAACATGGAGAGGGATTGCTCACCCAAGCCCACAGGAAATCCCAGATATAGAAATGCTACACTGGATTCTGCTAAGACCTACCTGGGCTCTCACCTCCTGTACACAGCCAGATTGCAGACCTATTACTGATTATTTTAAGAATTTAAAACCATATCTACACTGAGACTCTAACTGTGTACTAATTAAAAAGACAAAAAAAAACCCTGAAATATTTTAGTTTAAGGACATTTTTTAAAGGATAAATATATTCACATAAATGTCCTTCTAAATAGTTCAAAGAAATTTCATGGTACTACAAAAAAAAATCCCTGCAAAGCAAGAAGGCATTTTCAAAAACAAAGAAACGAAGGCTCAGGAATTTGCCATTGTCACACTGCTGGGGTTAAACTGAAACAGCTATGTTTTAGGTTTTCATTCTATGAAGATTGCTTTGGGCACTGGTGATGGAGTATCTGGGTTTTTTTTTTTTTTGGATCAGTAAGAGATACAAACAATTCTGCATAATTGATACAAACTCCCTTCCTTGCTTGATCATTCTGTATATTTAAGAATCCTATCTTTTTTTAAAAAGTCATCCAAATCCATAGTTATATGCACAATCACAAGGATAGAAGAGATTCAGCCCAGAAGAGGAAAAAAAACTTAGCTTATGCTGCTGTTTGCAGAGGGGAAGGCTGGTATAAGTTTTCAGAAAAAGCTGTCCTCTCTTGAGATGATTAGCATTCACCCACAAATTAGGAAAATTAGGACCCATAGAAATTCAGCTCAACTTCCTACTTACTTCATATATTCTCTGAAGAACAAAACATTCTTGTATATTTGAAAAGCTAGTACATTAGAAACTATAAAGCAAACTTGAGCAAATAAGGTGAATTTAATCTTAACAATGTTAGAGATGCAAAAAAAATGCATTTTGAAAGACTTTTAGATGTACCTCAGCACCATGTACCCGCAAATCTGTGCGCACTATGGGTTCCACCACAGCCTCTGGGCGCACTGCCTGTAATGGTGTGGTTGGACGTGATGAGGTAGTTTCAGGTGACTTTTGATGTTCTTGTTCTTGGCACACAGCTTCTTTGATCTTAGGGTCTTTCTCCTCTTGAACATTTTCTATTATACAGCAATCATCATCCGAAGAAACATTGTGATGTGCAGAATCTTTATCAATTCCATGGTCCTCAGAAATGGAGCCCTTTAACTCTTCCAGGGGTTTCTTCACATTCTCTTCAGTGCATTCTTCTTGCTCTGTAGAGGCCTGTTCTTCTTGGCTGTCATTAAGAAGGAATTCTGGAGCCACTTCAAATTCCATGTCCTGGGGCTCTAGCAAGTTTTTTGGATCCATCAAATACCCCAGTCCGGATGTAGGGGCTATGGAAGGAAGTACAGAGGAGATTGTAACAAAACAGTAAAATGTGCCCCCCCAAAAGCAGGTGAAAATATGAATTAAATAGGAAGAAGGAGAATCTGCACATTTCTAGTCGAGATTTCAAGGATGTCTAAGACTAGTGATTGCTTGAACCTTTGAGGAGACACTGATTTTTATTGCTCTGAAAGCAGCGTCTCCAAAAATCTACAGGAAAAAAAAGCCAAGCTGGGCTTGACAACTGTGATTTCACACCATTATAAACTGAGCACTATCTTTATTTTAAACTTTGCCAGCACCTTGAAGGTCATACTGTTTATTTAGACCACATCCAAATAGCTAGTTGTACCTACTTGATACTGGTGTTGTTGTTGTAACATCTGTAGATGAAGTGCTTGTGCTTGTCCTCACAGCGGCGCTTAAGCTTGTAGCTGCACTTACATCTGTGCTTACACTTGAGCGAGAGGATGTCCTGACCTGAACTAATTCAAATGGCATTCGCTGAGTGGCTGGTTGAACATCTACAATCTCAACCTGAATTTCCAACAGAAGATAACACATTTCACTAACAAGATAGAATAAGACAGACAACAGGAAAAACAGGTAGAAGCCCCAAACCTTAGACGTACTTTACAACATAACTCCAATAATTGAAGAACAAGCATAAAATCCTTACACACTTACACACACACACACACACACACACACACACACACACACACACTCATACGTATCCTTAAAAAAACTGTCGGGGGTACTAAGCAGAGTTCCTGCACATGCAAAGTAGGCTTCAAACACTAAAATTCATGAGAACTTAGTGTTTTAGGCAGATTAAATGGAAAGTATCAATAAGAGTATTTTGGCTGTAAAGAGTATTCTTGGCTGTAAGCCACTAGAATTTCTAGGGGTAAGGCTATAAAGCAAGTTAGGAGAACAAAAGAATAAAATAATCCAAGGATGTCAGTTTTCCCTAAGGCTGCTTAAATATTAGTCAAATGTTACTTTAAACCATTTATAGATGTTCAACTTAGGATCAGGCTAAGCACAGAGACTATTCTAAGCACAGTAATTACTTACAGTAAGAAAAAGTGTCAGAAACTGCCATGCTCAGGAGACACTTATTGAAATGAAAGTCTTTCTACATTGAGATAGCGCACATTAACTAAATAACATTACAGGAATAAAGGCCCATGGTTCTACTCAGTGACTGTCAATGTACACACTTCTGTGCCTGATTCAGGATGCTCCTCCACATTCACAACTTCAGACTGGGCATGTCTTTGCATTTTGCTCCTCCGGCGTCGTTTTATAAGCCTTAATAAAGCCATAAAGAAATCATTATTAATATGTGTTTTGTAGATTGGTCAGGATGCTTCCTCTCTGCTGGATAGCTTTCATAGTACTGGAGGAAAGAAAGTCATCAACAGGCTTGCCAGCTGTGAACACTGTGATAACCAATAATGCCCGGCATGGCAAGACATACCCTTGTTTGCAATCATGGCATTAATGTTTTGGGGACGATCAATCAATTTCTGAATGGATTGATGGCCATACCACAGGAGGAAACACATAGGAACTGATCTAGAAAGCATTAGGAAGAGAAGCTGAAGATAAATATAATCTAAAGGCACTGTGTGAAATCTTAAAGAATTAATAAAATTATTAAAAATCTATTTCGTATAATGATGGGTATGTGTGGAAATGTCTTAAGTAAACCCACTACTTTGGGCCTAACTTTAAAATGTCCTGTGTCTTGGGATTAGAGGTCTGATTCTGTGGAAAAACTCTTAGCCAACATATTTAAAGTCCTGGTTTTAAATTTTAATCTTGTCTTGCAAAAGACAAGAACACAAGTCTTGATAAGTGGATATTAGCCTAAAAGCTCGAATTACGCAAGACGCAATCCACAGACCACAGGAAGCTCAAGAAGATGACCAAAATGTGGATGCTTCCACTCCTTCCTTAAAGGGGAAAATATATCCATAGGAGGGGATATGGAAGCAAAGTTTAGAGCAGTGACTGAAGGAACAGCTATTCAGAGCCTGCCCCACATGTGGCCCATGTGGCCCATATATATATGTGTGTGTGTGTGTGTGTGTGTGTGTGTGTGTGTGTGTGTGTGTGTGTGTGTGTATATATATATATATCCACCAAAACTAGATAACATTGATGAAGCTAAAAAATGCATGCTGAAGGGGTGAAGGGGACCGGTTATAGATCTCTCCTGAGAGACACATCCAGAGCATGTCCAATACAGACGTTAATGCTAGCAGCAAACCACCAAATTGAGAACAAAACCCCCTTGGGGGCATTAGAGGAAGTATTGAAAGAGCTGAAGGGGCTTGCAACCCCATGGGAACATTGCCAACCAACCAGAGCTTCCAGGGACTAAACCACTACCCAAAGACTATACAAGGACTGACCCAGGGCTCCAACTGCATACATAGCAATGAATAGCCTAGTAAGTGCTCCAGTGGAAGGGGAAGCCCTTGGTCCTGCCAAGGTTGGACCCCCAGTGTAGGGCATTATTGGGGGGTGGTAAGGGGGTTGTATGGGGGGAATACCTGCATGGGTGAAGGGGAGGGGATGGGGGCTTATGGACAGGACACCGGGAAAGGGAATAATATTTGAAATGTAAGTAAAGAAATATATCTAATAAAAAAAGAAACTTCTAAAATAACACACATACACATATATGTATGAACATATACACAACACACATGTTGTTTTCCTTTAGGAAGCAGGATCTCAGGTGTCCCTGGCTAGCCTTAAACTCAGTATGTTGTCAAAGAAGACCTTAGAATTTTTGATATCGGGGCTGGAGGAGTGACTCAGCAGTTAAGAACTGACTTCTCTTTCAGAGGCCCTAGATTCAATTCCCAGCTCCCACATGGAAGCCTACAACTGTGTGTAACTCTAGTTCTGAGCATCTCAACTCCTTTCCAGCCTCCATTTGAATGAAAATAACACAGGCTTCATATACTACTAGATTTTATGTTAGGCAAGCACTATGTCAACTGAGCTACAGTCTCTGCCTGTGGAGAAATGCTTTTAAAAAAAAAGAACAAATTCACATTTCAGAGAATTCAATTAAAGTTTTCAATTCAATGATTCCTGGTACATTCGGATCACACAATGACTAGAATTTTAGTTCCCTTTGGATTTTTAGTCCTTTTATATTTACGTATTTATTTATATGCTGGTGACTGAACTCTGGACAAGCACTAAGATAAATCTCCAACCCCAAGACAGTTTGAGAACATTTTCATAGCTCAGAAAAGAAATTCTACTGTTCTAGCTACCACTCCTCTCTGTCCCCATCCACTCTGCACACAATACCTGGCCAAAGGCAACTTCTAATCCACCTCCAGTCTCTGTTGAATTTCTTGTTGTGAATTTACAGATGAGCAGAATTCAAAGTTTGTCTAGACAAGCTTCGTGGCCCGCAGGCTTTGGAGCCGTGGCCAGCAGACTTCGGAACCGGCAGGCTTCGGAGCCGTGGCCAGCAGGCTTCGAAACCGGCAGGCTTCGGAACTGGCAGGCTTCGGAACCGGCAGGCTTCGGAACTGGCAGGCTTCGGAACCGGCAGGCTTTGGAACCGGCAGGCTTCGGAACCGGCAGGCTTCGGAACCGGCAGGCTTCGGAACCGGCAGGCTTCGGAACTGGCAGGCTTCAGAGCAGTGGCCAGCAGGCTTTGGAACCGGCAGGCTTTGGAACCGGCAGGCTTCGGAACGGGCAGGCTTCGGAACGGGCAGGCTTCGGAACCGGCAGGCTTTGGAACCGGCAGGCTTCGGAACCGGAAGGCTTCGGAACCGGCAGGCTTCGGAGCCGTGGCCAGCAGGCTTTGGAACCGGCAGGCTTTGGAACCGGCAGGCTTCGGAACGGGCAGGCTTCGGAACGGGCAGGCTTCGGAACCGGCAGGCTTTGGAACCGGCAGGCTTCGGAACCGGAAGGCTTCGGAACCGGCAGGCTTCGGAGCCGTGGCCAGCAGGCTTCGGAACCGGCAGGCTTCGGAACCGGCAGGCTTCGGAACCGGCAGGCTTCGGAACCGGCAGGCTTCGGAGCCGTGGTCGGCAGGCTTCGGAGCCCGCAGGCTTTGGGGCCTTCACGGGCTTCCAATTGTAAGCTTTGGGGTCTTAACGGACAACTGCACAATACCCAAAGTCCTCCTTGTTTTCAATTTAAACCAATCGTTGAAGAGTGAAAATTTCACGTCATCGTGGACTTTTCTAAACCCCGTGCCTTGGCTGCAAAATATTGTTACTTTTTATCCATCTGTTCCCAGTCGTGAATTTTTTAAGGTGGTAAGTAACCTGGGACCTCTGATTCTCCCATGTACTTCAGACGTTAATCTGTTTTTCGCCTTAAATTTACTTGGCTTGGCAGAACTGTCTTAAAACCAAGCTTGGGTTTCTTTTGAAAGCTTAAGGCAAATGTTTGCCTTCGAATTGTGTTGCCAACTGTGCATAGTGGCCCACTCTTGAAATCCCAGCACATGGCAGGCAGAGGCAGGAGGATCTCTGTGAGTTTGAGGCCAGCCCGCTTTACATATCGTGAGTTCCAGTCTCTCTTTTGCTTTTTCTTTTTTTTTTCTTTTTTTTTTTTTCGGGGCTGGGGATCGAACCCAGGACCTTGCGCTTCCTTGGCAAGCGCTCTACCACTGAGCCAAATCCCCAACGAGTTCCAGTCTCTCAATCTCTCTCTCTCTCTCTCTCTCTCTCTCTCTCTCTCTCTCTCTCTCTCTCCCCTCCCTCCCCCCTTGGGCTCTCTCTCCTCCTTCCCTCTCCCTCTCTCTCCTGCCCCTCCCCTCCCTCTCTCCACTCCTCTCTCTCTCTCCCTCTCTCTCTCTCTCTCTCTCTCTCTCTCTCTCTCACACACACACACACACACACACACACACACACACACACAAACTGACAAAAAAATGTGACCTGCACTAGCAGCAAGTGAATGTTTGGCTCCATTGTCCTAAGTTGATGGAGCAGAATATGGACCACTGTTATATCGTTAGGAAAGGCCTTTTCGTTAATATTGTCAAAGGATAGTGAATCATGCTGACTTGGACTATAAAACATTGAGGCAACTGTGTTTTGCCTTAAATTCACCAAAAACGTTCATCTCTACTTGTTAAAACAGGGTTGACATATATTCCAAGTTATGTCACGGAGGATAGCTCTGAGCTACTGATTCTCCTGATAAAAATGATAAAAAGCTACTATGACAGCTTTTAATATTCCTATTTTTAAAAACCATTCATTCAGAGAGAGAGAGAGAGAGAGAGAGAGAGAGAGAGTCCATTAATGTATGTCAGTTGTGTGGAGGAGAGAGGAAAACTGAGGAATCAGGCCTCTCTTTCTGCCATGTGAGTTCCAAGAATTGGGCTCAAATCCTCAGATGTATATTATATGCTTTTGTCTGTCATTTTTTCTAGGACCATTATTGGACTAAGCTAGGAAATGGTGGGACAATAGTTACATGATTCCTTCCACACATTAAAATACACAGATTTGGAAGCTGGAAGTGGTATTTGTGGTGTACACAAACACAAATACAGATGGGAGGTAGGTAGACCGACAGACAGACATAGATGAGAGAAATAGGCAGACAGGCAAGGACAATTCTGCAGTTTTAAATATAATTTGAATATTTTAAAAATTAAAAATAAAAATTCATTCATCTTCATTTATTCTCTTGCAGAACAATAAATTATACTAAATGATAAGGTAGGCACAGAACAGCAAATTGATCATTTTTAGAGTCATTAAAACTCTTAGATAATCTTTCTTATTTTGGCTTTATTTAGCAAAAAACCATATTTCAGCTCTGCATTACTTACAGCCATGATATTTCTTACCTGCGGGGTTGAATAGTATTGTCATCATCCGATTCAATAACTATAACATTTGTTTGAACCTTAACAGGTTGTACCTGCAAAAATTAGCATATTACTTGTTTGAGAATTAAATCTACAGCTTTGTACAGAGTAGAGTTATACCTTCTCCTAGCCCCCTAACTGGCAATTAAATGTATCTATATACTAGAAAACCTTGACATTTATAGCATGCATTACTTATTCAAGTTTCTAATAATCCAAATGTCCTGTCAGTGTGAGGAAGTCACAGTTATGCACATACAATGGTTTAGCCCAACACTAGTAGATCTATGACTTTCCCTTTGATTCAAGTTCACTGCTCACTGTTTTATAAAGACTCCTCTGACTGTTATCTCTGTTCTCTTGAAATTTGTTTTCCAAAATATCAACTAGTATAGTAATCCTAGAGGCCCAAAGAGAAAAACTGGAGGAAATCACAAATAGACTTCCTGGTTCCATGATGGGAACTAATGGAACACAGGTGGGCCAAGCAAGATTTTGTTTTTTCTTTCTTGGAAGTGGAAACATCTTGGAGCTGAGCCCTATACCTTAGAAGTCTATATTCTTGTGGCAGATGACAGAACTCAGATCCCAGAGGATTCGTATGAAGGAAGAATGAATGAAGCAATCAAATCAGAGACACCTTCCTTCAGTTTTCTCCTCTATACAGCTTTCCCCACTGTCTTCAATATGGAGAAGTAGTTTATCCTAAAATTGAATCTATAAGTGATCTACTATGCCATCACAATCAAAACATGGTCCACAGGCTAACCAAGCTCTTTATCTAGGCTGCAGACACTACTCAGTCTACAATGTTCTAGTTAGCCTATTGTCAATTCATTACACATCCTGGAGTTTCCATACCTATCACTACAATCAGTCCAGATTCCTTCCAGTCACATCTGGTTACCTCCATTCTTGTTTCTTTATGCTTCATGTTTCACCTACAAAGCAGCCTAGTGATTTCAGTCCAGATCATACTCACCCTCTACTTTCCAGTGAACTTAGCATAAATCCCATATGTATTACTGCAGAGAGCAAAGTTCTGTACAATCTATCTTCTGCCTGCCTCCACAACCCTCTACCCTCTTTCTCCTTATTTGAGTCACATAACCAATTTTGTTCCTTCAAACTCTCCAAATTGAGGTCAATGCACTCTCTGTATAGATTGCCTTTGTTATCCTTGGGGGTACCCTATTCAAAATACAAATCACCAACTCACTTCCTTATGACACATGTCATCAGTGCTTTGTCTATTGGTTGCCTGTATGTATTCCCCAGGTACTTACCACAGTATCCAGTACATGAAAAACACCGCATGTTATTGAAAATATAAACTAAAGGATTTTCAATCTACCACATGCATTTTAATAACTAGCTTTTCTTTTGAGCTGTAAAAAGCCTTTACCATCAACTACCCAAGGGTGGAGGTGGGGAGGACAGAGTCATTGGTACATGAAAATTCACTTTATAACAGAAATGTACAAGTTGTTCTTTCCTTAATGAATACTCGTGTATGTGCACTGATGTCCAGTAACCGAAAATGAAAATAATGTTCTGTTCAATGTGGGAGAGATATACTCACTGACTCATTCGGTGTACGAAGAACGGAAATGTTTCCCACAAGGTAGTACTGTTGCTCCCATAACAGCCTTGGAGCAGATGACCAAATGTTTCGGCTATTAGGACCATAGTGTCCAAAAAATACAAATGACTCTAAGGATGACAGACACAATGGCAATTAACTTAGAAGCTATGCTGGCTAAGCAAGTAGGCAGACCACTGCCACATCACAATGCTGTTTGCCACCTCACTGGCATTTTCAAGATTCTGAGCCATGGGCTTCTCCTTATTTTCCTTCCCTTCCAGCTAAGCTCCCCAGATTCCCCAGATGGTCACCACCAAAATATGAGGCATTCGTACTGAAAATCAAATGTGAGTTTGTGCTGATGTCAGTCTTTTGCTGTGTAGAGATTCTTGCAATAGTCTCTAAAAGAACTCTGTGTGTGTGTCTGTGTGTGTGTGTCTGTGTGTGTGTGTCTGTTTGTGTGAGTGTGTGTGTGTGTGTTTACATGCATCTCTGTAAGTACATTTTAATGATATTTCACCTTTAACTTTCAAGAAAGAAACATGAGAAATAGTTTAACAAGCATTTGGATACCTGACGCACAAAATGCATCATACCTCTGATTAACACAGATCTTTTATGGCTCTGAAGTGATTAATTTTAATTGTGTATCTTGACATCTCAGCTTGCATTTCCTTAACCCTGAAAAAGCTAGGTCCCATAGCACACCTGACATAAATTTTATCCATTGAAACTTTTGGAGAAATGACTTCATTCCCCAGGTTAGTATATAGAGCTTTAATATTTATATTCTATATTTTGGTCCTTGATAGGATGTTAGAATTCTAGACTCCAGTTAATCTAATCTGTGGCATGATTTTCTAACTATGAAATCCATCTGTAACTTTAGTTATTCATGGAGTTCCCTTTAAGTTATTCAGTGTATTACACCTTTTTTATTAGGTTTTTAATTATTTTGTTTTGTAAGAGAAGACAGCCATTCTCTACCAATATGATCATCCATGTTTCTAGACAACCCCACCTTAAAATTTCACTATCATTTTTAAAAGTCTAATGCAGCCAGAAATTGTGAGTGTAGCAGTATCAGGGATTTTGCAAATGACAATAATACAAGAATAGGTATGCTAACAATCAGAGAATACAACACTAATGAACATCATGTCAATATCATCAACTGGATTGCTTACCATCATAAGAATCCTGTAGGTACAAGATGAATTTCACATACTCATATGTGTCTCTCCCTTGGTACATGGCCCTATAACGATATCTGTCCAGGGCACTCGGACATACATTTCCTTTTCTTATGTAACAGCAAAATTCTATTAGACTTCCCACTAAAGAGAGAGCAAGATACAGTTATGTAGTGTGATGGATTATTTCAGGTAATATTTGTCTTCCTTAGTCAAGACAACATTTTAAAGAACACAATTTTCTTTCCACGAATTTGTGCAGAGACATTTTGTTAGATCTGTAGAATAAGGTACTAGCCAGAAGATCAACCACCGAAATTTATATAGTACTACTAAAATCAGAGAAATGCTGCTGTGATTAGGGTTTAGGATAAAGAATAAGACAGGTTGTGGATGATTTTTCAATAACAATTTTCTTGATTCTTTGAGAATTTCTTATATGCATATATTTTGATCATGTTCTTGTCCCACTCCCTCCAACTTCTCTCAGATCCAGTTCCACTCAGTCCTTCCCAACTTTGTGTCTCCAAAAATGTACAATTCCAATGTGTGCAACCCATATTCCTCCACTAAAACAACAGCCCTTTGGGGGTAGAACAACTCTTTCATATGGGTCACCTAAGGCAATGTACTTATCAGATATTTACATTACCATTCATAACAGTAGCACAATTATAGTTGTGAAGCAGCAATGAAAGTAAAATTATGGTTGGGGGTCACCACAGCCTGGGTAACTGCATTAAGGTTGAGAACCACTGCTAGGGCATGGTCAGTCTGCCAGGGGCCATATTCTTAAAGAAAACCCATTCATCCCCCCCAAATCCATCAGCTCTCTCAAGCTCCTCCAGTGAGGCCTCTCATCTGAGAGTGAGGACACATGAGCTCCGCCCTACTTCTCCAGAGGAAACAATTTTTTAATGTTACAAATGTAGTATTTGAAATTATAGGCTATAAACTTAATGAATATATTATCAGCAGCCACACTAATATTTTTTTCAAAAATTCCTAAGAAATAAGAGAGCAAGAATTGGTTCAGATGAGTATTACTTGTCACTCCAAACTGAAAATCTAAATTAAAAAGGAAATAAAGCCATGTATACATACCTTTATTTGCCAATGGAAGATTAAGAATAATCTTCTCAGACACTTCATCCTTTTGTTCATCAAGAACAATATTCAGTAGGTTCTTTCCCATAATATCTTCCTGGGGAGAAGAAGAAAGAAGAGATTTTTCTTTCTGTACTAATACCATTAGTCTTCCCTGTCTCCTTACCATATGAGTCTAGTGCTGCCAGTGCCATTTATGGCTATGGGCTGTGTTTCAGGCACTTTGCGTTACCCTCTAGCAATTATTCCATGTTAAAATCCATTGCAGCCACAGTTTTCCTGTGCACTATCTCCCTCAAACAATTGGCTCCTTCCCTATGCATCTCAGAGACCATAGATGCTGTAATCTTCATCATGCCTTATTTCCCTCTGTGCTATGAACCTGGAAAAAATTCCCAGTTCCTCATCCATAGTGTTGTTTCCAATTATGATCCAAGAAAGTGAATGCGGATAGGAAAAGCCCACACAATCATCCTTTCCAGTAACTATTCAATTCTGCCTGAAAGCCTTTCCCCCAACTGCACTTTCTCACTCTTCAATGTGAATCTTTTCTCATTTGCACCTTCCTCACACTTTCAACTCCCAAGCCCTCTCTACATTTTAATCTGGCCTTGTTTATTTTGATGGGAAAAATTTCAACCCTTCCCCCTGTACCATAAAGAAATATTTGTTTTCAATAATAATATTTTCATTGGTCCATTTATAAAATGTAATGCTGAGTCCAAGAACAACCTGGGACTACATAAGGAGTTTAGGAGCAGGCTGAACTGTACAATACTATCTTACTTTGTTAAGAAAGAAAGGGAGGAGGAGGAGAAGGAGGAGGAGGAGGAGGAGGAGGAGGAGGAAGAGGAGGAGGAGGAGGAGAGAGCGCCATAGTGAAACCCAATTATTTTGTATGCTAATTTTTAAAGTTTTTAAATTTACAAAAAATTAAAAATTCAACAAATTTGATGTGAAATATAAAATAACAAGAGGTATTGCCTATACTTCCATTGGTAAAAGGAAGCAAAATATCACTATAAAAAGAATTCAGAGGGCTGGAGATTAGCTCAGTAGGTCTATGTTCACCTGATATTTACAAAGCCTTGCTTTAAATCAAGCAAGCAAGCATAAGTACTCAGTCATTCCAAAAGAAGAAAGTAATTTACCCTGCTCAGGGCATGTTCTGAGACTCTTAGCAAGAAACGTGTTTTATTTTTCTGCCAGATTTCATCAGGGAAATGAATAGGCAGAGTAAGAACCTTTGTGGGAATACCAGGTTGTTTTCATTGACTTAACACTGAAATTAGTGGAGAAGGTGATGCAACGAAGGTATAGTTGAACACCAATGAGTTATATGAGGCTAAAAAGAAATAACTCATAAACAACAATCCAGAATGACCCATTTTCCCAAAAACTGCAAGAACTTACTGGACGGTGGCCAAGAAGAGGTGACACATTCTGGGATACAAAAATAAGTTTTCCATCTGTGTTCATTACAATTGAAATATTTTCAAATGACTAATAAAGACAGAATGATAGAATAATTAGTGGAATAACAATAAAATGATAGCTTTATTTCTAAATGTATAAATTATTACAACAGAACACAGAAAATGTATTCCATTTCTTATATATCAATAAAGTAGGTACATACTTAATTAAAATTCTATTATTCTGTCTGCTACACAGAATCTACTTAATCCTACTATGTCCTCATGTGACTTAGGCTTCCATCTAAGAATGTGTATTGTTATAACATTTGTTTTGTTATTTGAAAGTCTGTGCTTTTCCAGCTGTGCTTTGAAAAGTGATGTAGTGCATCTTGCATTTTATATGATTCACCACATATGTAAACAACATGAACAATGACTAAAAAGACCCTTACCTGGAGAACCATCTTATGGTATTCTTCATAGGTATTAAAAACAGGAACCTCATTTTGTTCATAATTTGTGCGTACTCTTAACATTCCTTTGAAGAAAAAATGACCGGTGTTATATTAAGATAATTATTGATATTAGATTTTTCAAGCTTATACTTTAGAGAAATACTTTATTATTTTGTGAAGGGGTGCTTTATGTTTTCCATAGCTCATATCTAGGGATTCAAAGACAACTTTCGGGGCTTGGTTCTCTCCTTCCATCTTTCTGTGGGCTCTGAGGATTGAACTCAGGTCATCAGGCGTCCATGGTATGTGCATTTAACCACTGAACCATCTTGCCAGAGCAAAGTTATAATTGATATTATAGAAAAGACTCAAAATATGGAGTACCAGTTCTCGTAAAAAAATGATGAAATTGAAAATCACCCAACTTATAGTGTTCCTTTTGGTTCTATCAAAACTCAGGATCCACAATATGGCATACAAGGTTAAGACTCTTCACAGACTCATACTACCAGTCCATAGCTAAAAACTAAAATTGTACTCTTTTCTTTTCTGGACAAAGGTCTTTCACTGGAGGATCTTCAGTCTCCAACAACTATCACTGTCCTTCCTCCTGTTCCCCAGATCTGCTCAGTAAGCAGCACACCTGATCTTGTCCTCTGCCTGTCCTCACGGCCCTCCTCATTGACCTGAATCAGTAAAGGAATTAAGTAACACAGCCTCCCACCTCAATGCTTTATGTAAATTGAAATTAGCTCCTCTACTCACAAGAAAACTGCCCTTGTGCTGGGTGATTCTGACTTTAGGGAAGGGGTCTCATAGCATGTCCTCAGAGTGCATGCTTGTGGACAGAGAAGCTCAAGTGCCTTCACTAAAGAGGCAATGAGAACAGGGTATGTGTGGAATTGGGGCAGTAGGATGAAGAGTGCTGGTAGCTAGTCTTTTTCTAGAGGGTTGAGGATGAAATGCAATGAGAGGGAGTGGACATGGCCTAGAAAATATTTTCAGAAGTTTAGCCACAAAGAGGGCATGGACTCAGGGAAGGATTGAGAGGACTAGTGAAGTTTTAAAAAAATAGTTGTTTCACCTAAGATTAAGAGAGTATGATTGATAATATGTCTATGGGCATAAAGTCATCACATGTCCTTAGCTAAATGGGTCCCAGTATATAAGCATTGTCTTACAAGTCCACATAAATAGACGTTGTCCATTTATGCTTCTAGTAAGTTCCATTCTTATAAAAGCCTCAGGAATATTTTATGCATTGAACATGTCTCTCTCCCCCCAAAAGCCTTGTGAATGAAGAGAAACAAACTATGTATCCAAAGATATGTCAAGGTCTCCTCCAACTAATACTCCCCACTTTAAGCCACTTGAAGCATAGTAAGGGCTGTGATGCTCTCAAGTCAGTAATGGCATGAGGAAGAAGTGGACCTAAGTCAAACCTCTTTGAGAAGATGTAGATGCAATAGCTGCCTGATATCTTGCAGGCCGTCCTCTGAATCTCTCTCTAGATGGTCCATACCCAAGTCGATCCATCATTTTCTGAAGTTTCTTCAGCAAATTGCGCAGATCTTCATGCGTTGGCCTCTGGCATGTATTAGAGGCACCTCTAATTAACAGAGAAATAAAAGTGACGTTTATGTTCGGTAAAGCTGAGGCTAATTACTCATATAGTGCCCCAATAGGAGAACTAAGATGAGAAAAAGACAGACCTTTTCATTAATTAAACAGCCAATGTCTTCATTATACACAATAACTACTGTGGCAGGATATGTCAGAAAATGGCCTTAATCCCAATACTCAGGTGGGATGGCAGGAGGATTGCAGGTTTGATGCAAGTCTCAGGCTAAATATCAAGAGCTAGCCTCAAACATAAATAATGAACAAGAAAACAAATAAGTTCTATTTCTATTAAAATAATTAAATGAAAAGTCAATGTTCCCACCCTTTGACTGTGAGGCCGTTAAAAGTAGAGACCAATTCATTTCCATGTCTTCCCATCACAACCCAATACATTGTCTGGCACTGTGGTTTAGCAAACACTTAAATTAAACCTGAATTAGCTAGAGTGAATGGCAAGGCTTTGCTTCCCTTCCGTTCTCACCTGCTTTAATAGTAATTCTGAGTACATCTTCCAATGAAATTGGGGTCTGGGAGAATGGAAAACCCAAGGAAGACACCAAATATCCTTGAGAGAAACAAGCTTCCCCGAGGATTTTTTCGTGTAGATATGACATAACAACAGGAGTCAGGGCAGAAGGCTTTTGCCAACTGCATTATGAATTCCTACCTCCTCATTTTTTGTTGTGTATTTCTCTCCATGTTTCAGGCAAGTAAAGGTGAATTCTAAAACCAAATAAGACCAACATTTTACTAAGTAAACACCTTTCTACAATCAATAGCATCTACCTGCTTTAGCCTCTTGTCTATCTAACTATATACTGGATAAGTGTCCTCTGTTTATTTTTGCATCTTCCATCAATGGATCTAATATACTGCAACTATTCTGAGTCTATCTTCCATTTATGAATCATGTATCCACTCTCATGTGCCCTTGTTCCATGTATGAATCATCTATACTCTAGATACCCTATGTCTATTCCTATCATATTCCCTCTACCTATCATGTGTTTAACTTTGATTTAACAAATACCCAATAGTTCTTCTGTGTCTGCATTATCTCTAATCTTCCACCAATCAGTCATCTATCTTCTGCACACCCTATATCTATCATCAATATGTCTATTGCCAATCCTCTTAACAATCTGCTACGTGCATTCTATCCAACTATCATCTATCCCCTAGCAATCCTAACTATCCTGTGACTACCTTCCATCTATTAATTATCTACATCACAGCTATACTGTGTCTATCTATACTGTAGATGTATCTGTCTACTATCTATCGTTTATCTTCTCACTGTGCTGCATTTACCATCTATTCTTTTGCAACCTTGTCTTTATTATATTACCTATCAGCTATGCTCTACCTACCTACCTACCTACCTACCTACCTACCTACCTACCTACCTGTCTATCCATCCATCCTCAATCCTCTAGCTATCCTGTATCTTCCATCTATCTATCATCTGTTGTCTATCTTTCCTGTGCCCGTCTTCCATCCATCTATACATCATCTGTCCTCTCGCTATCCTGTATCTTTACACCATTGATATAGCACTTATCCCCTAGTTACCCAGAATCCCTATAATTTATTATCTATCCTCTGGCTATACTCTGTCTGTCTTCTATCCGTATATCTAATATCTATGTTCCAGTTATCCTGTATCTGTATAACATCCCTGAATCATGTATCTACTAAATACCCTGCATATCTATCTATCTATCTATCTATCTATCTATCTATCTATCTATCTATCTATCTATCTATCTATCTATCCCCTCTTTCTTGTGTCTGTCTTACACCTATCATCTATCCTTTAGCTATCCTGTGCCTCTCCCATCTGTCATCTACCATCTAGCTAGCCTGTGTCCCTTTATTATCAATGCATTATTTTTCGACTAGCTACCCTGGATCTCTGTGATCTGTCTGTCTGTCTATCCTCTATTGTCTAGCTACCCTGTGCCTGTCTTCCATCCATCTGTACATCATCTATCCTCTCACTATCCTGTATCTCTATACTGTTGATACAGCATTTATCCTCTAGCTATCCTGAATACCTATAATCTATCATCTATACTCTGGCTATACTCTGCCTGGCTTCTATCCATATATCTAATATCTGTCCTCCAGGTATCCTGTGTCTCTATAACATCCATGAATCACGTATCTACTAGCTACCCCATGTCTCTGTTTATCTACCTATCTATAATCTATCTACCTCTGTACAATCCTCTAGCTCTCCTGTGTATGTTGTTCATCTATGCTGTCTCCTCTAACTATCCTGGGTCTGTCTTCAACCCCTGTATCTATCATCTATTCTTAGCTATTCTGTATATCTACCCTATTGATATATCTCTTTTCCTCTAGAGACACTGAATTTTTGTGACATGTCTATCCTTCTTTCTCCATCTGTTCTTTTCTGACTTCCATCTTCCATCCATATATCTATCATCTATCCTCTAGCTATACTGTGTCTCTATATCATCCATGAATCATTTATCTTCTAGCTCCCATGCGCGCGCGCGCACACACACACACACACACACACACACACACACAAATATATATATATATATATATATATATAATCTATCTTTCTATTTACCTTCCAATCTATATACCAACCTATCTATCATCAATCCTCTCTCTTTCCTGTGTCTGTCTTACATCTCTCTATCATCTATCCTCTAGCTACCCTGTGCTCCCCATCTATCTGTTATCTATCATTTAGCTAACCTATGTCTCTTTACTATTGATCCATCGTTTATCGTCTAGCTACCCTGGATCTCTGTGACCTATCTATCTATCCTCTATTGTCTAGCTACTCTGTGCCTGTCTTCTACCCTCTTGCTATCCTGTGTCTGTGTTCTATTTTTCATCTATCCTATAGCTATCCTGTGTCTGCCTTTCATCTGTCATCTATCTTCTAGTTATTCTATGTCTTTCTTCTACCTATTCTCTATCCTCTAGCTATCCTGTCTATGCCCCATCTCTATGTCAACTATGCTGTGTCTATCTCTATTTAGCATCTATCCTCTAGATATTCTATATCTATTCTATATTTTATCCTTTGCTCTCTCTTCTATCCTCTATTCTGTGTCTACCATCAACTGTTTTTATCCTTTATCCCATATCTCTCCTCAATCGTTTATCTATCCAATGTTCATCTTTCTTCTTTCTCTTATACCTCCATTCCTCAATTATCTATTATCTAATTCTTTATATTCTATAATCTACATTTTATCATTTATTGTTTATAATCTATCATCCTTTTAAATCAATGACCTATAATTTACCACCTAAAATAATTTACCACCATCCTTCATATATTTTTATACTGTATAACCCTCATGATAAAAGATATAATGAAATATTTTAAGACAGCCAGTCTGGTCCTTTATGCAAATCAATGGCATGAGGGTACCAGTGATTGTTAACTGTGGTATATATAGTATTACTCAACAAAAGCAAAGCTATTTTATAAAGATCAAGATAGACAACTAAGCTTAAATACCTCAGACAGTTGACTACATAAGTTTATACTAAGTAAAAACTGATACAACTAAAATATGAAATTATCTCATCCACAGTTTACTGTTGATGAATTTACCATCCCTATTTCAATTATTGGAACAAGATTAAACAGAAAATAACTCAGGATATTGCCCTTACAACAGAGCTCCAACTAACTCAACCTTACCTTACCACTCACTTGAAGTCAAGTGGTCTTATGTTTACTGTATCCTGGTAACGATAGAATACACACTGCTTATGAGATAGGTTGAGAACATAAGACTCACTGACTATGATTGGTCCTAAAAGCTAAGACTGTGATTGGTCAGAACACAAGTTTGCTTGTGTTCTTGTGCTTGCTGTTAAGAGCCAGGCTATGATTGGTCTAAACTACAAAGTTAAATGGCTAGGATTGGTCCTAAGAATCAACATTGTGATTTGTCCAAACATAATCCTTAGTGAATGTGATTGGTGGTTAGTGGCAAGGCTATGATTGGTTTAAAATATAATACTCAAGAACTGTGACTGGTTCTACAAGGCAGAGCAATTGGGTTCAAAACATGTCTGTAGGAATACATTCACTAGTTGCTGCCTTTCCTGGTTTGTAACACCAATCCCAACAAAAGATTTCTCTTAAGAATTCCTTTAAATATATCTATATCTGTATTTATTATTACTTTTATTTTATGTAAATGTTATGCCTAATGTATATATTTCATCATGTGCATGTTTGATACCTGTGGAAGTCAGAAAAATATGTTGTATCTCCTTCAACTTGAGTTACAAATTGTTGTAAGCCATTAAATGTGTTTTGGGAACCAAACAGGTCATGTACTGGAACAACAAGTGTTCCCAAACACATAATCATTTCTCTATCTCTTCAAGTGAAATGTTCTTGCCTCCTATTCATAGTATGAGCTAAGATGATAACTCAGTAATAAATCCTCAAAGGAAGGAGAAGAACAAAAGAGGCAGCAAAGCAGCAGTGCCAGCTGAGGTGTCAGCAGACTGAACTATGAAAGCAGCAAGGTATCCATCTGCACAGCTGCAGAAACAATAGCTGAACAGTTCAAAAATGGCCATAGCAGAAAGAAGGACAGAAGAAGAAGAGCAGCAATGGGAGCAGGAATATACCTGAGTCTGAAGAAGTGTTCCTAGTCTTCAGCTAAGAGCTCTAAGGCTACTTTGTGCTCATAGCTAAGAAATCCCCTACTTCCCATGTATATATAGGACCTAGAAAACTGGCTGCTTCCAAAGGCTGAGATGTTTCAATGTCCAAGCCTGCCTTAGAGCTGCAAGTCTAACCACAGAGGAATACTGGAGATACTCTGCTTCCTAGGCTCATAAATAACTGTAACCCTTTTAGGGTTAAAGGTCTCAATACCAGAGGCCTACACAAGAACTGCAATACTAGAGGATGTTACTTCCTGCCCCTCAGTTTACTGTGTATATTTTAATTTTTAAATTTTTGTTTTATTTGTTTGCTTTGACCTAGAATGTGAATGTCATTTAAATTAGCTGCCCCCTCAACTCACAATAAGACCTTAAGCTCCAGATCCTCCTGCCTCCAGCTCCCAGATACTGGGATTAGAGGTCTCTGTCATTGTATAGAACTCCTGCATGGCTTAGATGGAATCCAAATGAACCATATCACCAGTCCATTATTTATGAATTTTTTGCCATTCATCTATTTGTGGAAAATAAAGAGCCCCAAATCCCTACAATAATTTAAGAATAAGATTATAAGACAGAATGGGTTTTTACTTACTAGGTATCAAGGGTTATTATAAAGTTCCAGTACTCAGGCTGGCGAACAATGATGAAGACATGTAAAATACAGTGGAACAGAAGTGAAAACATAGTAGCAGAGCTCTATATAAAATAAATTTTAATTTTATTTATAATGAAAATGATTATAATTCTGAGGCTTATGCCATTAAAAGAAATGCAAAGTTTATAGTTACTATTGTTCTATATTCTAGGGTAAGCAGACTTCCTATGAAAAATAATTTACTGTGAAATCACAGTACTGTAACACATTTCTTTCCCAAATAGTGGACAATAATCTATGCTCTCAAATTTATCACTAAAGACACAAGAAAATGTCAAAACTGTCAACACTGCAAATCATTCTTTTAAAATGGGCTGGTTTTGTTCTCATTTACTTTATTATTTATTTCTTCATTTGTTTGTTGGCAATGCTGGGATTAAACCCAGGGCCTTGTTTATACCTGGCAAATGTTTCTCCAAAGTTTCATATTCAACCCTTTGTTCTTACTGACTTTAAAATGTCTTTTTAAAAAGAAAACTTATATGCGGGCTGGACAGATGAGTCTGTTGGTAAAGCTTTTGCCACGCATGAGCCTGGGGACCTACGTTCAGATCCCTAACACCCACATGAAAAAGCAAAGTATGAAAATCTGCAGCTTTAATCCTCACACTGCACTAGTAGATACCTAAATCTTATTGGCCAACCTAGCCAATTAGTGAGCTCTGGGTTCAATGATAGATTCTGCCTCAAAAAATGAAGTGTAGAGTGATTAAGGATAAATAATCTTTGGACTCTATTCATTTGTGTACACATGTGCATAAACAGATACATGTTCACCAAAAGGAGTGAAAACATAAATTGTATATATCCATATTTGCATGTACAAATATTTTTACATATTAAACAGTATGGAACTTGATTTAATTCATTACTGACTTTCTGAAGTAAAGAATCACTTGTATGTTTCCCATTATCCCAATGGTGTGCTTGCAATAAGGTTCAGAGTAAAAAGAATCATTAAAATTAATCTGTTTCAAACTTCAAGTTTTCCTCTGTACCCTGACTCCATGACAATATCAACCTTCTCTAAAACAAGTAATCTGCTGATCACATCTGAGCTGCTACCACTAACATTCCTGATACACACAGCTGGGGTCATATCTGGGGTATGTGTAAGGCATAAAACTTTTGGCAGCACCTGCTGATCCGGTACTACATGACACCAAAACTGTGATCCTGAGTTAAGAGTCAGTGTAAGTACATCTTGAGAATATTCACTGCCCCCACTTAGTTTTAGAAGATGTATATTATGTTAAGTCTTCCACCTTCTCTGAACTAAAGCTCAATGCAAAATAGGCCCACTGTAGGCACCTGCAAATGGGAGAAAATAGGGGAATAGAAATAGAACACAAGAGTGTGACCAGTGCACTCAAATCTGTACATGCAGGAAAGTGTCTCACTATTAAGAGCATAAATTCAATGACTTTACTTACATTGCTGATGGCCCATGATCTCTAAAGTCTCTGTAAATTCAAACCAATCCTTGAACTCTTCTCCTTTGACTTGTTCTAAGGATTTATGAAATTAAGTTTTCTGTGGGAAATGTCACCCTTGTGTCTATACTCAGTTTGCAATAGAGTAACATTTTCTCAGGACTAGGAATCCAAAGCTCCCTTTGTTCTCGCCTCAAGATTACATTCATTTCATAGAGAGGCATAACATTCCTAACACTCTGGGATATTCTGGACTGCAGTGGGTGAGATTCAGACATTAGTGTGTACTGGGCAAGTGCTCTACCACTGAGCTTCACCCTAGAACATTTTCTGTGTTTTTAATCAATGCAGAGGATACTGAGTATGTTTGTTAAGAATCTATTATTAGAAAGATAGCATTTTCAGCAAATGGTGCTGGTTCAACTGGAGGTCAGAATGTAGAAGAATGCAAACTAATCCATTCTTATCACCCTGTACAAAGCTTAAGTCCAAGTGGGTCAAGGACCTCCACATCAAACCAGATACACTCAAACTAATAGAAGAAAAAGTGGGGAAGAGCCTTGAACACATGGGCACTGGGGAAAATTTTCTGAACAAAACACCAATTGCTTATGCTTTAAGATCAAGAATTGACAAATGGAACCTCATAAAACTGCAAAGCCTCTGTAAGACAACTTTTGACACTGTCATTAAGGACAAAATGGCAACAAACAGATTGGGAAAAGATCTTTACCAATCCTACAACTGAGAGGGCTAATATCCAAAATATACAAAGAACTTAAGAATTAAGATGCCAGAGAGTCAAATAACCCTATTAAAAATGGGGCACAGAGCTAAACAAAACATTCTCAGTTGAGGAATATGGAATAGCCAAAAAGCACCTAAAGGAATGTTCAGCATCCTTAGTCATCAGGGAAATGCAAATCAAAACAACCCTGAGATTCCACCTCACACCAGTCAGAATGGTTAAGATCAAAAACTCAGGTGACAGCAGATGTTGGTGAGGATGTGGAGAAAGGGAACACTCTTCCATTGTTGGTGGGATTGCAAGCTGGTACAACCATTCTGGAAATCAGTCTGGCAGTTCCTAAGAAAATTGGACATTATACTACCTGAGGACTCAGCTATACCTCTCTTGGGCATATAATCAAAAGATTCTCCAACATACAACAAAGACACATACTCCACTATGCTCATAGCAGCCTTATTTATAATAGCCAGAAGCTGGAAAGAACCCAGATGCCCTTCAACAGAGGAATGGATTTAAAAAATGTGGTGCATCTACACAATGGAGTACTACTCAGCTATCAAAAACAATGACTTCATGAAATTCATAGGCAAATGGAATGAACTAGAAAATATCATCCTGAGTGAGGTAACCCAATCACAGAAAAACACACATGGTATGCATTCATTGATAAGTGGATATTAGCCCAAAAGCTCAAATTACCCAAGATGCAATCCACAGACCACAGGAAGCTCAAGAATAAGGATGACCAAAATGTGGATGCTCCCACTCCTTCTTACAAGGGGAAGATATCCATAGGAGGGGATATGGAAGCAAATTTTAGAGCAGTGACTGAAGGAACAGTGATTCAGAGCCTGCCCCACATATGGCCCATGTGGCCCATATATATATATATATATATATATATAAATATATATATATATCCAGCCACCAAAACTAGATAACATTGATGAAGCTAAAAAATGCATGCTGAATGGGACCATATATAGATCCTCATGAGAGAAACATCCAGAGCATGACCAATATAGTGGTCAATGCCAGCAGCAAACCACTGAACTGAGAATGGGACCCCCGTTGAAGGAAGCAGAGAAAGGACTGAAAGAGCTGAAGGGGCTTGATACCCCATATGAACAACAATACCAACCAACCAGAGCTTCCAGGGACTAAACCACTACCGAAAGACTATATATGGACTGACCCAGGGCTCCAAATTCATATGTAGCAGAGAATAGACTTGTTGGACCCCCAGTGCAGGGGAATGGGGGGGGCAGTAAGGGGATGGATGGGGGGAACACATGTATGGGGGAGAGGAGGGGTGAGGGACTTATGGATAGGAAACAGGGAAAGGGAATAACATTTGAAATATAAGTAAACAAATATACCTAATTAAAAAAAGAAAAAGAAAATAGCCAAAAAAAATCCGTTATTAGTCTTGTCTTTGGAATTATTTGTACTTGGCTTGATCTTTGAACTCTTCCTCTCTATAGTTGGGTGATCTTTGCTGAATTTCTTCTTTTTAATGAGTCTTAATTCTCTACTTAATTAATGTACATAAAGCAGTTAGAGTAACAGCAGCTTTTCAGGGGAGTTTACCTTGGAGAGTGTGAGTAGCAGTCTAAAAGATTGGCAAGAAGAAACACTTATCTCTAAAGGGGAAGTGATAGAAAAGTCATGACTGTGCAGAGAGGTTTTGTGAGAATGAGTTAGCCAGTAGCCTGTGTCTGCAGAGAAAGACAGCTGGGTAAGTTATATCATCATCAATTGGTGATATCTTGTGTCTGTCTATAGAGTTACATTATCAAAATGAGTTCTGTGTCCTCATAATGATCATCATATGACCCTCTAGGGGTAGTGACCTGCACCGGTGATACTTCCTCCCCTCCAAAACCAATGAGTGGTAGTAATGAAAGAAGACGAGCAGACAAACATTTCTCTGGATTTTTGCTGGCTCTAAGTTGGGTAAAGATCTACTAAGGATATTGGCCAGAAAATAGTAACTGAAATATTCATCCACGGTGTACTACACAAGGAACCTGGAAGTACGGGTGCAGGGGGGCACACTGAGAATAAATGTTCAGCTGTCGAGAGACTGGCTGAAATGTAGAGGCTAAGGACAGGGGTATTAAAAGACAATGCAACAATCAGATTATCTGGGCAAAACAGAGAATGAATTTGAAAATGACAAAGTTTCTTGGTCATGCCAATCGGGGGGAGGGATAGGGAGGGAGAGAGGGGAAGGGAGCGGAAGAAAGATGGAAACTTAAGGGTTTTTTGGAAAGACAAAGTTAGTTGTGTTTGGGTGGTGTTTTGCTGGAGCAAATGCATGCAGGAATTTTGCCTTAAAGTGGACACAGGTGAAAGGCTAAGGCAGACTTGGGAAGGAAAATTTCACTTAAGCAGACACAGGAGAAAGGATGTTCTGCTATCACAAGCATGTGATCAAAGATTCTTTGCTAACGACACACACGTATTGGTCTACATTATGTAGTTGAGCTGTATTTGTCACGACTCCATAGAAAGAAACACACCAAAAATCCTCTGGTGGTGTGTTGTAGTTTCTTGCCGGTTTTGAGGACTTGGATTGATTGGCAGAGAGCGATGTCAACTGAGACAAACGTGTGTTGAGGTAACACACATGCTGAGGCAAGACCTATGGAGGACATGCGATGTTTGGAGGGTATGAATGGGACTCTAGGGAGTAAAGGAGGCTGAGATAGGCTTGCTTATAGAGCTAGCTGTGCAATGCTTGTGGATCACAAGTCTTCCCTGATCTTAGTTTGTGCCCCCTGAGAGAGGCACAGCAAAGAATTTCTAGCTTTCCTCCTGGTCCCTCCTGCTGACAAGGCTGAGGCCTGGCTGTCTCTGCTAGGTCCTATCACCATGGTTGCCAACCCAATTCTACTGATCTGAACTGCTGGGGTATCTATGAAGTGTTTGCGAGTGAATGGAGCTGCCACTGCTGACCTGTGAACTGAACTGCTGATTTCCTGACAACATAGATGGGAGTTGCTCCAAAGAACCTTTCTAAACAGGTCCACTTCCCTGGTATCCTTTCTTTCCCACTACTGCTGATGGGCGGTGGGCAACAAAGGAGGTTAAAGCATTTAAGAACCATCACTAAAAGTAGGTGTTGAAAAATTAAAGTTACAGAGAGACAGAGAGGCAAAGATTGCCCTCTCTGGTCCCTGAAGGGGAAGGCAATGGTTACTAGACAGTGCTCTCTGACTCAGAGAGACCTGCCGTTGCTCTGGGGTAGCCTGAATCCCAGGCAGATGTTGCTATTCCTCCAATGAAAGCCACCCTGCTCAGCCAGACCGACAAGAGATGAGGAGAACTCTATGGACTCAGTGGGCGATAATGGCCAGAAAGTGTTTCAAGTGTTTACATTGAATTGGAAAGAAAAGCAGAAGGTATATGGAGAAAAGCAGAATACAGAGGTGTATACATCTTTGATTATTACTGTAGTTCAAGTATTTTTTAAACCTCTACATACTTACAACGTTATTGCAGAAGGTAATCACCACACAAAATTACAAATTTTTCTGTGCATTATCAAGGACCAACTCTTTAGACTGAGTGAAACATACACATATTTTTATAAACCTCTGCTTAAGTAAATAAAAATGGTCTATCAAATCTCAGTATGATTCCAGATTTTTTTTTGCATTTGTAGGGAAAATTCAGGATGTCATTTCATAAACGTGAATTAAGTCATCTTCTGCTATTCATACAAGGCATATTAAAAACAATCAGTAAGAAAGACTAAAATATTTGCATTTCTCAAGTAGACACAAATGATGTTAAACTATATCAAACCAACTCTGGAAACTTCCAATTTATTTCCAATCAAATTTTCTTTAAAAATTAGAGCTCATAACAGCATTTACTTATCTTGAGGTACAATAACTTAACAATAAATAAAGCCACCTGCAGCCAATTCTGATGACAAATAGTACCTCCTTTTCACACATAGGGGAATGAAATACAAAGCTATCAGCTCATTTCCTAAAATCAGAGTCAGTGTGGAAAGTGGCGCCACCTGTGCCTCCCTCACTGTGCTAGCTTTTCACTTTCTAGCATAGTCCAGCTACATAGGATGCTATCAAAAGCAACTGGACTTGTCATACACTGTCTCCCACCCACATTCCTTATGTCGCTTCAAATTCCATCAGTAACCTTTGTAGTCCATTGAGACTAAGCAGAAAATCCCATATTTCTTTTGTTTCTGGTTCTCTCTCTTTTTTTTTTTTTTTTTTATTAACTTGAGTATTTCTTATATACATTTCGAGTGTTATTCCCTTTCCCGGTTTCCAGGCAAACATCCCCCTCCCCCCTCCCCTTCCTTATGGGTGTTCCCCTCCCAACCCTCCCCCCATTGCCGCCCTCCCCCCATAGACTAGTTCACTGTGGGTTCAGTCTTAGCAGGACCCAGGGCTTCCCCTTCCACTGGTGCTCTTACTAGGATATTCATTGCTACCTATGGGGTCAGAGTCCAGGGTCAGTCCATGTATAGTCTTTAGGTAGTGGCTTAGTCCCTGGAAGCTCTGGTTGCTTGGCATTGTTGTACTTTTGGGGTCTCGAGCCCCTTCAAGCTCTTCCAGTTCTTTCTCTGATTCCTTCAATAGGGGACCTATTCTCAGTTCAGTGGTTTGCTGCTGGCATTCGCCTCTATATTTGCTGTATTCTGGCTGTGTCTCTCAGGAGCGATCTACATCCGGCTCCTGTCGGTCTGCACTTCTTTGCTTCATCCATCTTGTCTAATTGGGTGGCTGTATATGTATGGGCCACATGTGGGGCAGGCTCTGAATGGGTGTTCCTTCAGTCTCTGTTTTAATCTTTGCCTCTCCCTTCCCTGCCAAGGGTATTCTTTTTCCTCATTTAAAGAAGGAGTGAAGCATTCACATTTTGATCATCCGTCTTGAGTTTCGTTTGTTCTAGGGATCTAGGGTAATTCAAGCATTTGGGCTAATAGCCACTTATCAATGAGTGCATACCATGTATGTCTTTCTGTGATTGGGTTAGCTCACTCAGGATGATATTTTCCAGTTCCAACCATTTGCCTACGAATTTCATAAACTCGTTGTTTTTGATAGCTGAGTAATATTCCATTGTGTAGATGTACCACATTTTCTGTATCCATTCCTCTGTTGAAGGGCATCTGGGTTCTTTCCAGCTTCTGGCTATTATAAATAAGGCTGCGATGAACATAGTGGAGCACGTGTCTCTTTTATATGTTGAGGCATCTTTTGGGTATATGCCCAAGAGAGGTATAGCTGGATCATCAGGCAGTTCAATGTCCAATTTTCTGAGGAACCTCCAGACTGATTTCCAGAATGGTTTTACCAGTCTGCAATCCCACCAACAATGGAGGAGTGTTCCTCTTTCTCCACATCCTCGCCAGCATCTGCTGTCACCTGAGTTTTTGATCTTAGCCAATCGCACTGGTGTGAGGTGAAATCTCAGGGTTGTTTAGATTTGCATTTCCCTTATGACTAAAGATGTTGAACATTTCTTTAGGTGTTTCTCAGCCATTCGGCATTCCTCAGCTGTGAATTCTTTGTTTAGCTCTGAACCCCATTTTTTAATAGGGTTATTTGTTTCCCTGCGGTCTAACTTCTTGAGTTCTTTGTATATTTTGGAAATAAGGCCTCTATCTGTTGTAGGATTGGTAAAGATCTTTTCCCAATCTGTTGGTTGCCGTTTTGTCCTAACCACAGTGTCCTTTGCCTTACAGAAGCTTTGCAGTTTTATGAGATCCCATTTGTCGATTCTTGATCTTAGAGCATAAGCCATTGGTGTTTTGTTCAGGAAATTTTTTCCAGTGCCCATGTGTTCCAGATGCTTCCCTAGTTTTTCTTCTATTAGTTTGAGTGTGTCTGGTTTGATGTGGAGGTCCTTGATCCACTTGGACTTAAGCTTTGTACAGGGTGATAAGGATGGATCGATCTGCATTCTTCTACATGTTGCCCTCCAGTTGAACCAGCACCATTTGCTGAAAATGCTATCTTTTTTCCATTGGATGGTTTTGGCTCCTTTGTCAAAAATCAAGTGACCATAGGTGTGTGGGTTCATTTCTGGGTCTTCAATTCTATTCCATTGGTCTATCTGTCTGTCTCTGTACCAATACCATGCAGTTTTTATCACTATTGCTCTGTAATACTGCTTGAGTTCAGGGATAGTGATTCCCCCTGAAGTCCTTTTATTGTTGAGGATAGCTTTAGCTATCCTGGGTTTTTTGTTATTCCAGATGAATTTGCAAATTGTTCTGTCTAACTCTTTGAAGAATTGGATTGGTATTTTGATGGGGATTGCATTGAATCTGTAGATTGCTTTTGGTAAAATGGCCATTTTTACCATATTAATCCTGCCAATCCATGAGCATGGGAGATCTTTCCATCTTCTGAGGTCTTCTTCAATTTCGTTCCTCAGTGTCTTGAAGTTCTTATTGTACAGATCTTTTACTTGCTTGGTTAAAGTCACACCGAGGTACTTTATATTATTTGGGTCTATTATGAAGGGTGTCGTTTCCCTAATTTCTTTCTCGGCTTGTTTCTCTTTTGTATAGAGGAAGGCAACTGATTTATTTGAGTTAATTTTATACCCAGCCACTTTGCTGAAGTTGTTTATCAGCTTTAGTAGTTCTCTGGTGGAACTTTTGGGATCACTTAAATATACTATCATGTCATCTGCAAATAGTGATATTTTGACCTCTTCTTTTCCGATCTGTATCCCTTTGATCTCCTTTTGTTGTCTGATTGCTCTGGCTAGAACTTCAAGAACTATATTGAATAAGTAGGGAGAGAGTGGGCAGCCTTGTCTAGTCCCTGATTTTAGTGGGATTGCTTCAAGTTTCTCTCCATTTAGTTTAATGTTAGCAACTGGTTTGCTGTATATGGCTTTTACTATGTTTAGGTATGGGCCTTGAATTCCTATTCTTTCCAGGACTTTTATCATGAAGAGGTGTTGAATTTTGTCAAATGCTTTCTCAGCATCTAATGAAATGATCATGTGGTTCTGTTCTTTCAGTTTGTTTATATAATGGATCACGTTGATGGTTTTCCGTATATTAAACCATCCCTGCATGCCTGGGATGAAGCCTACTTGATCATGGTGGATGATTGTTTTGATGTGCTCTTGAATTCGGTTTGCCAGAATTTTATTGAGTATTTTTGCGTCGATATTCATAAGGGAAATTGGTCTGAAGTTCTCTTTCTTTGTTGTGTCTTTGTGTGGTTTAGGTATAAGAGTAATTGTGGCTTCATAGAAGGAATTCGGTAGGGCTCCATCTGTTTCAATTTTGTGGAATAGTTTGGATAATATTGGTATGAGGTCTTCTATGAAGGTTTGATAGAATTCTGCACTAAACCCGTTTGGACCTGGGCTCTTTTTGGTTGGGAGACCTTTCATGACTGCTTCTATTTCCTTAGGAGTTATGGGGTTGTTTAACTGGTTTGTCTGTTCCTGATTTAACTTCGATACCTGGTATCTGTCTAGGAAATTGTCCATTTCCTGAAGATTTTCAAATTTTGTTGAATATAGGTTTTTATACTAAGATCTGATGATTTTTTGAATTTCCTCCGAATCTGTAGTTATGTCTCCCTTTTCATTTCTGATTTTGTTAATTTGGACACACTCTCTGTGTCCTCTCGTTAGTCTGGCTAAGGGTTTATCTATCTTGTTGATTTTCTCAAAGAACCAACTTTTGGTTCTGTTGATTCTTTCTATGGTCCTTTTTGTTTCTACTTGGTTGATTTCAGCTCTGAGTTTGATTATTTCCTGCCTTCTACTCCTCCTGGGTGTATTTGCTTCTTTTTGTTCTAGAGCTTTTAGGTGTGCTGTCAAGCTGCTGACATATGCTCTTTCCTGTTTCTTTCTGCAGGCACTCAGCGCTATGAGTTTTCCTCTTAGCACAGCTTTCATTGTGTCCCATAAGTTTGAGTATGTTGTATCTTCATTTTCATTAAATTCTAAAAAGTTTTTAATTTCTTTCTTTATTTCTTCCTTGACCAGGTTATCATTGAGTAGAGCATTGTTCAATTTCCACGTATATGTGGGCATTCTTCCCTTATTGTTATTGAAGACCAGTTTTAGGCCGTGGTGGTCCGATAGCACGCATGGGATTATTTCTATCTTTCTGTACCTGTTGAGGCCCGTTTTTTGACCAATTATATGGTCAATTTTGGAGAAAGTACCATGAGGAGCTGAGAAGAAGGTATATCCTTTTGCTTTAGGATAGAATGTTCTATAAATATCCGTTAAGTCCATTTGGCTCATGACTTCTCTTAGTCTGTCTACATCACTGTTTAATTTCTGTTTCCATGATCTGTCCATTGATGAGAGTGGGGTGTTGAAATCTCCCACTATTATTGTGTGAGGTGCAATGTGTGTTTTGAGCTTTAGTAAGGTTTCTTTTACATATGTAGGTGCCCTTGTATTTGGGGCATAGATATTTAGGATTGAGAGTTCATCTTGGTTGATTTTTCCTTTGATGAATATGAAGTGTCCTTCCTTATCTTTTTTGATGACTTTTAGTTGGAAATTGATTTTATTTGATATTAGAATGGCTACTCCAGCTTGCTTCTTCTGACCATTTGCTTGGAAAGTTGTTTTCCAGCCTTTCACTCTGAGGTAGTGTCTGTCTTTGTCTCTGAGGTGTGTTTCCTGTAGGCAGCAGAATGCAGGGTCCTCGTTGCGTATCCAGTTTGTTAATCTATGTCTTTTTATTGGGGAGTTGAGGCCATTGATATTGAGAGATATTAAGGAATAGTGATTATTGCTTCCCGTTATATTCATATTTGATGTGAGGTTATGTTTGTGTGCTTTCATTCTCTTTGTTTTGTTGCCAAGACGATTAGTTTCTTGCTTCTTCTAGGGTATAGCTTGCCTCCTTATGTTGGGCTTTACCATTTATTATCCTTTGTAGTGCTGGATTTGTAGAAAGATATTGTGTAAATTTGGTTTTGTCATGGAATATCTTGGTTTCTCCATCAATGTTAATTGAGAGTTTTGCTGGATACAGTAATCTGGGCTGGCATTTGTGTTATCTTAGGGTCTGTATAACATCAGTCCAGGATCTTCTGGCCTTCATAGTTTCTGGCGAGAAGTCTGGTGTGATTCTGATAGGTCTCCCTTTATATGTTACTTGACCTTTTTCCCTTACTGCTTTTAATATTCTTTCTTTATTTTGTGCGTTTGGTGTTTTGACAATTATGTGACGGGAGGTGTTTCTTTTCTGGTCCAATCTATTTGGAGTTCTGTAGGCTTCCTGTATGTCTATGGGTATCTCTTTTTTTAGGTTAGGGAAGTTTTCTTCTATGATTTTGTTGAAGATATTTACTGGTCCTTTGAGCTGGGAGTCTTCACTCTCTTCTATACCTATTATCCTTAGGTTTGATCTTCTCATTGAGTCCTGGATTTCCTGTATGTTTTGGACCAGTAGCTTTTTCCGCTTTACATTATCTTTGACCGTTGAGTCAATGATTTCTATGGAATCTTCTGCTCCTGAGATTCTCTCTTCCATCTCTTGTATTCTGTTGGTGAAGCTTGTATCTACAGCTCCTTGTCTCTTCTTTTGGTTTTCTATATCCAGGGTTGTTTCCATGTGTTCTTTCTTGATTGCTTCTATTTCCATTTTTAATTCCTTCAACTGTTTGATTGTGTTTTCCTGGAATTCTTTCAGGGATTTTTGCGATTCCTCTCTGTAGGCTTTTACTTGTTTATTAATGTTTTCCTGTGCTTCCCTAAGTGTGTTCAGGTCTTTCCTGAAGTCCTCCAGCATCATGATCAAATATGATTTTGAAACTAGATCTTGCTTTTCTGGTGTGTTTGGATATTCCATGTTTGTTTTGGTGGGAGAATTGGGCTCCGATGATGGCATGTAGTCTTGGTTTCTGTTGCTTGGGTTCCTGCGCTTGCCTCTCGCCATCAGATTATCTCTAGTGTTACTTTGTTCTGCTATTTCTGACAGTGGCTAGACTGTCCTATAAGCCTGTGTGTCAGGAGTGCTGTAGACCTGTTTTCCTCTCTTTCAGTCAGTTATGGGGACAGAGTGTTCTGCTTTCGGGCGTGTAGTTTTTCCTCTCTACAGGTCTTCAGCTGTTCCTGTGGGCCTGTGTCTTGAGTTCACCAGGCAGCTTTCTTGCAGCAGAAAATTTGGTCTTACCTGTGGTCCCGAGGCTCAGGTTTGCTCGTGGGGTGCTGTCCAGGGGCTCTCTGCAGCGGCAGCAACCAGGAAGACCTGTGCCGCCCCTTCCGGGAGCTTCAGTGCACCAGGGTTCCAGATGGTCTTTGGCTTTTTCCTCTGGCGTCCGAGATGTGTGTGCAGGGAGCAGTCTCTTCTGGTTTCCCAGGCCTGTCTGCCTCTCTGAAGGTTTAGCTCTCCCTCCCCCGGGATTTGGGTGCAGAGAACTGTTTATCCGGTCTGTTTCCTTCAGGTTCCAGCGGTGTCTCAGGCGCAGGGGTCCTGCCGCTCCTGGGCCCTCCCCCTCAGGAGCCCAGAGGCCTTATACAGTTTCCTCTTGGGCCAGGGATGTGGGCAGGGGTGAGCAGTGTTGGTGGTCTCTTCCGCTCTGCAGCCTCAGGAGTGCCCACCTGACCAGGCGGTTGGGTCTCTCTCTCACCGGGTCTGGGAGCAGAGAGCTGCTGCGGGCCGGGGCTGTTTCTGGTTCTCTTAGCAATCAACAAAACATTGTGATGCCCTGTACCAGTTTTATTTATGTCCAATAGCCTTTCTGCAACTAATCATGTTCTTGAAAGTCATCAAAAACTATAAATGTGCTGACAGCATGTCTGTAAACACACAAACGTCTTAAGTTGGAAAAATGAGGGGATGGCTTTCATCATGCTGAAAGTCTTGTCCCTTGACAGCAATAGCAGAAACACAGGGCTTGAGTATCTGAAAATCCCTGGTCTATAGCAAAGACTGACAATCCCTTGAATTTCAAGATTCTAGACAATGTTGAGGCTAAACAAAACTATGAAAGTACATTCCATCCTGACTTTTGATTCTACTCTTGCTTTCCCACATATCCCCACTCTATTGGTTGACTTCCAAGCATTTCCTACTCTTCCCTCCAGCCTGGACATCTCCAAGAGTCAATGTGGTCATTTGCTGTTGCCATCATCAGAATAGACTATTACATCCAAGAACACAATGACCAGAATGTGGTCCCTGAATGTCTCCTGTAGTCAAACAATTACACAGAGAAAGTTCTCTCTCATTTTTCACTTCCTAATTCTACTCCATTTTAGGTGTTCATGTATTCTGTGCAAAACTGGGCAAACTGGGTTGTATGTCCACTATTTCTTCACCATTAGCCCAACTAATAGACAGTTTTCCTCTTCCACCATATTATTCTCCTCAATTCTCATTCCTAAGTTAACCCTGATATGCCAATATTAATTCTTCTCCAAAAGAAAGAAGCTTCAAAGCTTACATAAATGGACAATAAGAAACAGAAAATGAATATTTGATAATTCACTTGTAGGAAAATGGAGGAAATCACAAAGATCAACAGCAGAATATCTTCTAGCCCCATATTCTGCCTCTCTCCACTATATAACACTTGTGTAAAAGGCAGAGACTCATCTATGGACACAAATGCATGCTTCCCACTCATAGATTTGTTCAGTTGCCATGTAAACTAAATGAAATCCATTCATTTGCCATTTTATTTTCAGTTGTGGAATTGGCCTTGTGCTCATGATACTCCTGCCTTAGTCCACCTAATGCTAGGATTACAAACTAATGCCATTTCTTCTGTCTCTCATTTGGCATCTTATAGATATTTTCAAAGTTGGACTCTAGAGATGTCTCAAAGGAATGAAACCATGAGCTCAATCTTAAAAACAGTTAACTGGAACTCAAGGTTAAAGTTTCTCAATTCTAGAAGTTACACATAAAGTGACACAGAAACTGTTCATGGCAGAGCAGCAACAACTCATAGAAATCAGAGGCTCCTGTGTCCCATAGCAGCCCTACACACTAATTAAAGCACCAGAACAGTTTTTAGATGGGACATAACTTGACAATCAAAGCAAGAGCTTATCATAATTCAAGCAAGCACTTTACCACCAAACTACATACATAAGGATTTTTTCTAGAATGCAATCCTAATGGCTCCACCAAAATCACCCAGGGTTTCTTAGTACAAAGCTCAGGCTGCTACTCATGAAATTGTTGAGAGAAAAGAAGATGTTAAACCTTCACAGAGAAAACTGTTATCAAAAAATTGTTTTTATATGTTATATTCCAACAGAATTTCTGGCTCAAATCCTCTAGAGTAAATCAACAACAAAACCAGTGAAAAATAGCAAATACACACATGTCTTTCTTGCCAGCATGTGCTCTCACTTGCGTTTTTGATCTTACCCATTCTGATGTGTCTAAGATGGAATCTCAGAGTTGTATTTTTCTGATGACTATTGATGGGAAACGTTTCTTTAAGTACTTCTCAGCCATTTCAGATTCCATTTTTTAACTGGGTTATTTAACTTGTTGGTGTCTAATTTCTTCAGTTCTGTGTAAATTTTGGAAATGAACCCTATGTCAGATGTAGAGTTGATCAAGTTCCTTTCCCAATCTGGAAGTTGCCATTTTGTCTTATTGGCAGTGTCCTTTGTCTTACAGGAGCTTTTCAGTTGCATGAGGTCCCATTTACCAATTGTTGATCTTAGAGCATGAGCCATTGGTGTTCAGGAAAATTTCCCCAGCCAGTGGGTTCAAGGGTATTTCTCATTTTCTCTTCTATGAAATTTGGTGTATCTGGTTTTAGTTGAGGTCCTTGATGAACTTGGACTTGAATTTGTTTAGGGTGATAAATATAGATCTAATTTTATTCTTCTACATATATACATCAAGTTCAACCAGCACCATTTCTTGATGATGCTTTTCTTTTTTCCATTGTATGGGTTTGGCTTCTTTATCAAATATCAAGGGTCTGTTGGTGCATGAGTTTATTTCTTGGTCTTCAATTCGGTTCCCTTGATGAATGTGCCTGACGCTGTACCAATAGCATGAAGTTTTTATCACTATTGTTCTGTAGTGGAGCTTTAGGTCAGGGATGGTGATTTCCCCAGAAGTTCTTTTATTATGCAGGATTGCTTTGGATATCCTGGGTTTATTATTTTTCCATATGAGATTGAGGATTGTTCTTTCAATTTTTTAAAATTTTTGTTGGAATTTTTATGGGGATTACATTGAATCTGTAGATTTCTTTTGATAAGAAAGCCATTTTCACTATGTTATTGGTACCTATCCATGATCATGGGGGATCCTTCCATCTTCTCATTTCTTCTTCAATTTCTTTCTTCAGGGACTTGAAGTTCTTGTCATACAGATCTTTCACTTGCTTGGTTAGAGTCACACCAAGATATTTTATAACATTCATGGCAAGTGTAATGGGCGATAATTCCCTAATTTCTTTCTTGGCCAGATTATCATTTGCATAAATGAAGGCTAAAAATTTCACTGAGCTAATTTCGTATCCAGCCACAGTGCTGAAGGTGTTTGTGAGCTGTAAAAGTTCTCTGGAGAAGTTTTGGGGTCGTTTGTGTTTACTATCATATCATCTGTGAATAGCAATACTTTTATTTCTTGTCCAAATTATATCCTCTTGATCTCCTTTAGTTGTCTTATTGTTCTGGCTAGAATTCAGTATTGAATACATTGGGAGAGTAGACAGCCTTGTCTTGTCCCTGATTTTAGTGCAGTTGCTTTAAGATTCTCTCCATTTAGATTTCTGTTAGCTATTGGCCTGCTGTTTACTGCTTTGATTATGTTTAGGTATGTGCCTTGTATCCCTGATCTAATACTTTTAACATGAAGGGGTGTTGGATTTTGTCAAAGACTTTTTCAACATCTAATGAGATGATTGTGTGATTTTTTTTCTTACAGTTTGTTTATATGGTGGCTTACCTTGATGGCTTTTCATATATTGAACCATCTCTGCATCACTGGGATGAAGCCTACTTGATCATGATGGATAATATTTTTGATGCATTCCTGGATTCAGTTTGTGGGTATTTTACTGAGTATTTTTGCACCAATGTTCACATGAGAAATCAGCCTGAAGTTCTGTTTCTTTGTTGAGTTTTTGTGTGGCTTAAGTATCAGGTTGATTGTGGCTTCATAGAATGAGTTTGGCAGTGTTCCTTCTCATTCTATTTTGTGGAATGGTTTGAGGAGTATTGGCATTAGCTCCTCTTTGAAAGTCTCGTAGAATTCTGCATTAAACCATCTGGCCCTGGGATTTTTTTTTTTTTGGTTGAAAAACTTTCAATGACTGCTTCTATTTCTTTAGAGGCTATAGGACTGTATAAATAGTTTGCCTGGCTGTGATTTAGCTTTGGTATGTGGTATCTGTCTGGAAATAAGATTTTCCAATTTTGTGGAGTTCGGCTTTTGAGGTAAGACCTAGTGATTCTTTGAATTTCTTCATTGTCTGTTGATATGTCTGCCTTTTCATTTCTGATTTTATTTGGATACTGTCTGTCTTCTGGTTAGTTTGGCTAAGAGTTTGTCTATGTTGTTGATTTTACAGAGAACCAGCTCCTGGTTTTGTTAATTCTTTGTATTGTAGTTTTGTTTGTTTGTTTGTTTTTTGTGTATTGCTAACTGATTGGTTTCAGCCCTGATTTTGATTATTTCCTGATTTCTACTCCTCTTTGGTGTGGTTACTTCTTTTGTTCTAGAGCTTTCAGATGTGCTTTTAAACTACTTATATGAGAACTCTCAAGTTTCATCATGGAGGCACTTAGTGCTATAAAATTTCTTCTTAGCACCACTTTCATTGTGTCCCATAAATTTGGGTATATTGTGCCTTCATTTTCATTGAATTCTAGAAAGTTTTTTTTAATTTCTTTGTTTCTTTCCTAACCCAGAGATCATTGAGTAGACAGCTGTTCAATTTCCATGAGTGTAGGCTTTCCAGTGTTTTTGCTGTTGTTGAATTCCAGCTTTAATCCATTGTTGTCTGATAAGATACAGGCATTGTGTCCATTATCTTGTATCTGTTGATACTTGAGGCTTGTTTTGTGTCTGTCTATATGGTCAATTAAGAAGAAGGATCCATGAGGTACTGAGAAAAAGGTATATTCTTTTATGTTTGGATGAAATATTCTATGGATGTCTATTAGGTATTTTATTCCTGTCAGTTTCATTATTTCGGTTTAATTTTTGTCTGGATGGCTTGTCAATTGGTGAGAGTAGGGTTTTGAACTCTCCCATTATTAATGTGTGGGGTTTGGTGTTCAAATTAAGTTTTAGCACTGTTTCTTTTACAAATGTGGGTTCCCTTGTTGAGTATGAAGTGTCCTTCCCTGTCTCTTTTGATTAATTTTGATTAAAAGTCTATTTTATTAGATATTAGAATAGCCATCTTGGGTATGTTTGCTTGGGATAATTTTTTTTCAACCCTTAACTCTTAGGTAATGCCTATCTTTATTGTTGAGGTGTGTTTCTTAAATGCAGAATGATGGATCCTTTTACCCACCCACACTACTATCCTGTATCTTTTCACTGGAGAATTGAGTCCATAGATGTTGAGAGATATTAATGACCAGTGATTGTTTTTTCCTATTATTTTGATGCTGGTGGTGTTAGTGTGTTGGTGTAAGTTTGTGTGTGTGTGTGTGTGTGTGTGTGTGTGTGTGTGTATACTTCTCTTGTTTTTGCTAGTATGGAATTACTTATTTCCTGTGTTTTCCTGGATGAAGTTATCCTCCTAGGTTTGGAATTTTCCTTCAAGTATTATCTGTAGGGCTGCATTTGTGGATAGATATTGATTAAATTTTGACTTGTCTTGAAATATCTTGTTTTTACCATCTATTGTGATTAAGAGTTTTTCTGGGTATCTGTCTAGGGCCCTATACATTTTAGAGTGTCTGTTGAGAAATGGAGTATAATTCTGTGTGTTACCTGCCCTCCTTCCCTTGCTGCTTTTAATATTCTTTACTTTTTCCCCTTTTATTGGATATTTTCCTTATTTACATTTCAAATGTTATCCCCCTTCCCAGTTTCCACTCCAACAACCCCCTAGCCCAAAACCCTTCTAACTACTTCTATGAGGGTGCTCCCTCACTCATCCACTCTCTCCCTCCTCCCCACTCTGGCATTCTCCTACACCAGGGCATCAAGCCTTTACAGGAACAAGGGCCTCTCCTCCCATTGATGCTCAACAATGCCATCCTCTGCTATATATGCAGCAGGAGCCATCAGTTGCTCCATGTGTACTCTATTGTTAGTGGTTTAGTTCCTGAGAGCTCTGGGGTGTCTGGTTGGTTGATATTGTTGTTCTTCCTATGTGGTTGTAAACCACTTCAGCTCCTTCAGTCCTTTCTCAAACTCCTCCATTGGGGACCTCGTTCTCAGTACAGTGGTTGGCTGTGAGCCTCCAACTCTCTATTTGTCAGGCTCTGGCAAAGACTTTCAGGTGACAGCTATATCAGGCTCCAGTCATTCTGCACTTCTTTGCATCCGCAATAGTGACTGGTTTTGTGACTAGATGAGATGGATCCCCAGGTGGGGCAGTCTCTGGATGGCCTTTCTTCAGGCTCTGCTCTGTATTTTGTCTCCATGTTTCCTCCTGTGAATATTTTGTTCTCCATTCTAAGAAGGACTTAGACCAATGCACACATTGGTCTTCCTTCTTCTTGAGCTTTATGTGGTCTTTAAATTGTATCTTGGGTATTCCGAGTTTTTTTAGCTGATATCCATTTATCAGTGATTGCATACCATCAATCTTCCTTTGTGATTCAGTTACCACATGCAGGATGATATTTTGTAGTTCCATCAATTAGCCTAAGAATTTCATAAAGTCATTGTTGTTAATAGCTGTGTACTTCATTTTTAATAGGGCTATTTTAGTTCTCTGGAGTCTAACTCCTTGAGTTCTTTGTATATAGTGAGTATTAGGCTCTGTCGGATATAGGATGGGTAAGGATCTTTTCTCAATCTGTTGGTTGCCTTTTTGTCCTATTGACAGTGTTCTTTGCCTCACAGAAGCTTTGCAATTTTATGGGATCTCATTTGTCAATTCTTGATCTTAGAGCATAAGCCATTGGTGTTCTGTTCAGAAAAAATTTCCCCTGTGCTCATGTGTTCAAGGCTCCCACTTTCTCTTCTATTAGTTTCAGTGTATCTGATTTTATGGGCAGGTCCATGATCCACTTGGATTTCATCTTTGGATTTCATCTTGGTGGATTTTTTCCTTTGATGAATATGAAGTATCCTCCCTTATCTTTTTTTTGATAACTTTTGGTTAAAAGTCGATTTTATTTGATATCAGAGTGGCTACTCCAGCTTGTTTCTTGGGACCATTTGCTTGGAAAGTTGTTTTCCATCCTTTTACTCTGAGGTAGTGTCTGTCTTTGTCTCTGAGGTGTGTTTCCTGTAGGCAGCAGAATGCAGGGTCCTGTTTATGTATCCAGTCAATTAGTCTATGTCTATGTCTTTTTATTGGGAAATTGAGTCCATTGATTTTAGGATATATTAAGGAATAGTGATTGTTGCTTCCTGTTATTTTTATTGTTAGAGGTGGAATTATGTATGTGAGGCTATCTTCTTTTGGGTTTGTTGAAAGATTACTTTTGTGCTTTCTCTAGAGTGTAGTCTCCCTCCTTATGTTGGAGTTTTTCATCCATTATCCTTTGAAGGTCTATATTTGTAGAAAGATATTGTGTAAATTTGGTTTTGTTATGGAATATCTTGGTTTCTCCATCTACGTTAATTGAAAGTTTGCTGAGTATAGTAGCCTGGGCTGGCATTTGTGTTCTCTTAGGATCTGTATGACATCTGCCCAGGATCTTCTGGCTTTCACAGTCTCTGTTGAGAAGTCTGGTGTAATTCTGATGGGTCTGCCTTCATATGTTACTTGATCTTTTTCCCTTACTGCTTTTAATATTCTAATATTGTTTTGTGCATTTGGTGTTTTAACTATTATATGACGGAAGGAATTTCTTTTCTGGTCCAATCTATTTGGTGTTCTGTCGGCTTCTTGTATGTTCATGGGCATCTCTTTGTTTAGGGAAATTTTCTTCTATAATTTTGTTGAAGATATTTACTGGCCCTTTAAGTTGGGAGTCTTCACTCTCTTCTATACCTATCATCCTTAGGTTTGATCTTCTCATCGTGTCCTGAATTTATTGGATGTTATGGGTTAGGAGCTTTTTGCATTTTACATTATCTTTGACGGTTGTGGTGATGTTTTCCATGGTATCTTCTGTCCCTGAGATTCTCTCTTCTATCTCTTATATTCTCTTGGTGAAATTTGCATCTATGACTCCTGATCTCCTTCCTATGTTTTCTATCTCCAGGGTTGTCTCCCCTTGTGATTTCTTTATTGTTTCTATTTCTAGTTTTAGATCCTGGATGGTTTTGTTCAATTCCTTCACCTGTTTGGTTTGTTTTCCTGTAATTCTTTGAGGGATTTTTGTGTTTCCTCTTTAAGGGCTTCTACCTATTTACCTGTGTTCTCTATTTCTTTAAGAGGGTTATTCTTATCCTTCTTAAAGCCCTCTATCATCATCATGAGATATGATTTTAACCCCAAATCTTGCTTTTGAGGTGTGTTGGGGTATCCAAGACTTGCTGAAGTGGGAGAACTGGGTTCTGATGATGCCAAGTATCATTGGCAAGTATTGGTTTCTGTTGCTTATGTTCTTGTGCTTGCCCCTTCCCATCTGGTTATCTATCTCTAGTAATACCTGCTCTTGCTGTCTCTGATTGGAGCCTGTCCCTCCTGTGATCCTAGTTGTGTCAGTACTCCTCAGAGTCCAGATGTCTCTCTGATCCTGTAATTCTAGGATCCTGTGATCCTGAGATCCTGGGTGTATCAGTGATCCTGGGAGTCAAGCTGCCTCTGGGATCCTGAAATCCTGGTGTGACCAAGCTCCTGAGATCCTTTTGTGTCAGAGCTCCTGGGAGTCAAGCTTTCTCAGGCTTTTGCAGGAGTGGGTTTGGAGCCGTGCCCTGGGTTTGCTTTGGGCACAGGTGCAAGCTGGATGAAACCCATTACTCTGGCTGGGCAGGGGTTTGTGTTTCCCTGGTTCCTGTGGGGGCCCCAGTTACATTGGGTGTTGGGAAAGATGTTGTGGCCTCAACTGTGATCTTGAATGTGTCAGAGTTCCAGTGCTCCTGGTTTGTCTGATCTCCTGTGAGTTGAGCTTCCTCTGTGATCCTGGGCATTTCAGAGTACCTGGAAGTAGGGCTCCCTCTGGGTGTTCAAAGAGTGAATGCAGAGCCAGCATCTTGGGTCTTCTCTGGGGGTAGGTTCAAACTGCGTTCCTGGGCATGTTAGAGCACCTGGGAGTCGTGCTTCCTCTGGGTGTTGTGGGACTGGGTGTAGAACCAGTGATCAGGGCACTAGTTCAGATTGCAAGGAACCCATGCCACTAGGGGCCCCACTTACTCTGGGTGTTGGGACAGATGTCGCTTCTCCTGTGATCCTGGGCATTTCAGAGCACCTGGGTATTGTGTGAATGGATGGGGATCTCCAAGGAATGCTCAGGGCACTGGTTCAAACTGGAAGGTTATCCCTTTGATCTCCTTTTATTGTCTGTTCTGGATAGGACATCAAGTACTATATTGAATAAGTAGGGAAAGAGTGGGCAGCCTTGTCTAGTCCCTGATTTTAGTGGGATTGCTTCCAGTTTCTGTCCATTTAGTTTGATGTTGGCTACTGGTTTGCTGTATATGTTTAGGTATGGGCCTTGAATTCCTGATCTTTCCAGGACTTTTATCATAAAGGGGTGTTGAATTTTATCAAATGCTTCCTCAGCATCTAATGAGATGATCATGTGGTTTTTTTCTTTGAATTTGTTTATATAGTGGATTACATTGATGGATTTCCGTATATTGTTGAACCATCCCTGCATCCCTAGGATGAAGCCTACTTGATAATGATGGATGATCATTTTAATGTGCTTTTGGATTCAGTTTGCGAGAATTTTATTGAGTATTTTTGCATCAATATTCATAAGAGTAATTGGTCTGAAATTTTCTTTCTTTTTTGGGTCTTTGTGTGGTTTAGGTATAAGAGTAATTGTGGCTTCATAGAAGGAATTTGGTAGCACTCCGTCTTTCTATTTTGTGGAATAGTTTGGACAGTATTGGTATGAGGTCTTCTATGAAGATCTGATAGAATTCTGCACTAAACACATCTGGTTCTGTGCTCTTTTTGGTTGGGAGACTTTTAATAACTGTTTCTATTTCTTTAGGGGTTATGGGGTTGTTTAGATGGCTTATCTGTTCCTGATTTAACTTTGGTACCTGGTATCTATCTAGAAAACTGCCCATTTCCTCCAGATTTTCCAGTTTTGTTGAATATAGAATTTGTAGTAGGATCCGATGATTTTTGGAATTTCCTCAGATTCTGTTGTTATGTCTCCCTTTTATTTCTGATTTTGTTAATTTGGATACACTCTCTGTGCCCTCTGGTCAGTCTGACTAAGAGTTGCTGGTTTTATAGACAGGCCCATGCCACTACGTATGGCAATCCTAAAGGCTTGATTCTTTGGGCTAATTGTGGTGGCTCATGCCTGTAATCCTAGAACTATATGCAAAACTAAAGAAATTAAAAGGTAGTTGTTGGAGAATGAATAAATATACAAGAGAGGATGAATTCTAAGTATACTATGAAGGAGGCAGAGTAACAGCAGATACAAAAGGTGCAATTTTATTACAGGGAGCTGGTCCTTGGGCAGGTGGGGCTTATAGATTAATTTCAGGTCTAAATTTTCACCTTGAGCTTTATCCTGGATCAAATCCTTGACTCTGTGATGAGTACTTATTTATACTGGCATCCAAAAACCATCAGCTTAAAGGTACCTAGATAGGAATTATCAGTAAATATTTATTAATGATGCAAAATCCAGCAGTAATTAGTACAAGCATAAGATCCAAAGCCCCTGTGATGGCTGACAACAGAGTTACTATCTAGAAAGAACCTGGAAATTGACAAGGCACCAGTCATTTATTTGATCTCAGGTCCTCTTTTTGTTATGTTTAAGTACTGCCAGATTATAATCCTGATCCTGAATGATTTGTATGAAAATAACAGTTTTCTCTTAAAGCCATACAATACCTCCTTGTTCTGCATACAGCAAGCCAAGTGTCTTATCATACCGTAGAACCATTTCAGTTAATTAATCCACCAGATGATAACTCTGGGCCCATTTTCCTGGTAGGCAAGTTGGCATCACAGGTAGCAATTTTGTCCCCTATGTCAGGGAATTTCCTTTTGACTTAGCCCTTCATCCTGGTAGTGGGGCCAGGAACAAAATACTGTCTTCTGTATCTACTTGAAGCTGAAAGTAGGGCATCATCGTCAGGGCCCACAAAGGCTGAAAGGATAGTCAAAGGCTAGGCAATGGGGAACTTGTCAGAATCATCTGATTAAGTAATCACATCAGCTTAAGAGGTTTACACCAGCTTTCAGCAAAGTCTAGAGCTTAGCAGTTGGCAGTCCACAGGTGATCTCCAGATGGTGTCTGTCAGCCACGTGAAACTCTGTTGCAACAAGTATAGACTGTGACAAAAGTTAAAGTTTAGAAACTTAAGATGAAATTTTATATTTGTAACTTTTAGGTCCATAGTCCTAGTATTTGGGAGAGAGACCTTATTCTCAGGAGTAGACAGGTGCAGGACTGTAGACTGTACTTGTGTGGAGTCCATTTGACACAGGTAGATCCAAATCTTAAGATTTCTTTAGTTCCATAAAGTTTTCATGAATTTTTAGTTTACAAAAAGAAATAAACGTTTTATATATGTTAATATACACACACACACATATTATATTAACATTAACCTGTAGTACAATCCAAATAGACTCATACCTTTTTAGTCCTAGTAAAAAATATTTGTCCAGAGACCCCTGAAATATGTTTTAGCCCTTTAACAAGTATTTTTGAGTCTACATTTAGAAGACAACCAAAGGCAATTTAAAATCTAGAGCTGACGACTGAATGCTAGCTTATCAGAACTCCACTGATCAATGGTAAAACTCTGAACCTTTGAAAACTTAGTATAACAGTGGCATAGAAGAGGAACAAAATCTAAAGCATTTCCAATTTTCACATACCTTAAATCATATTTTATACTTTTAGAACTTGTGTTTGTATATCTTAAATAATTTTCCAAAGCCCTCAAAACTTAATTAAGCTTTTATATCCTCAGACTTTTAGATACCTTAGGACATATCCTTACACCTTCAGCATGCCTTTGAACCTTTTTCTTTCTATCTAATCATTTACATAGTGCACCATTATAAACTATAACAGTTTATATGTGACTCAGTTTACCAAAGTAGCTACTGCTTAACAATGTTAGCAAAGACAAGGAGGTTAGACATAAATTATTAAATCAGTCTTTGTTAGCATGAATAGACCTTAAATAAGGAGAAATATTCTCTAAGACAGGGGTTTTCAACTTTTCCAATGCTGCAACCCTTCAACACAGTTTCTCATGTTGTGATCATCCCCCAACCACAAAACCTTTCTGGTTGCTATTTCACAATTGCAATTTTGCCATTGTTATGAATTGTAATGCAGGCTAACTTAGGCTACCCCTGTGAAAGAGTTATTTGATACTTAGTGTTCATAGGTGTAGTCCTAATTTTTAACCTTGTATTTATGTATTTCTAAAGATCACATATTAATAAAGACATAATAAACTATCTTATAAATTTAAAGGGTTCCAAAGCCATAAACTTAAATATTTTAAAAGTTGTTTCTTACAAATATCCAGTTTTCTTTAATTTTCTTTAAGACTCCAAAATTTCCTCTTTAAAAAGTTTAAGATATATCAAATGTGAGCTCTAGTAATGTTAGAATAAAGTACCTTTGTTATTTCAAGAGTAGAAACAGGGTACAAACATAATTTGTACAAGGTAAAACCAAGCTCCAACAGTATAAACAACCCATTGTCTCTAAAATCAATACCATCTAAGTGATACTTATGTTACACATTTGGCTGCCAGCAAGGTGTGCTCTTGTATAGAAGGCATGGAGGTTTGATTTTAATATCTCATTAAACATGCATTGCTTTCAAATCCTATATTTTCTAAACCTTGGTTTTAAGACAGGACAGTAATTAACATACCAAAATTCTATCCAAATTTAAACTTATCTTTAGAGACCTTTTGTCTCCCTGGTTGGCCTATACCATACCCACAAGCTTACCCTTAACCAAGATAGTGGTGAAGCCATAGGACACTCATCTCCTCCAACAAAGACAGTTGCCAGCCATATGGCTGTCCAAAGATGGTGGTGAAGACATATGATATTTACCCTCTCTAACCCTAGCCAAGATGGCAATGAGCCATGTGGCTGTCTAAGGATGTCAGCAAGCCATGAGGTGCTTATATTCCAAAATGGAATCATGACACATAGTTCCTTTAAATTACCTATGCACAGACTTTTAATCAACTCCATGTTGCAAGTTTTAAGTTAACTTTTTGTTACAGATATTTTTGATTTTTAACCATATCCAATAAATAAGCCAGTAATTTATTTATCTGTTTCTTCTTGTTGTTGTTGTTTTGTTTGCCACAGTTTCTGACCCTAGACATAGAGACTTTAAAAGCATGCCTGGGTTTGAAATGGAGTGAGCCAAACCCAATTCCAGAGCCAGCTTTTTAAAAAATAGAACAGCATAAAACAACTTTAATATTATCCATATCCACATTGGAGAGCCATCGTAAGTGGCTATAGGGTCTGTTGTGCACAGACCCACCATATTCCATGTTTCCAAAGCTCCTTTGGTTTCAGGAGTGACTTTTGGAGTAATGTATCAGTTCTATCATTTGTCTATCCAGTCACCCCAAGTCAGAACATATAACAATAGGTACATCCATAAGGCAGGACACAGAGTCAAAATGACAATGGATGGAAAACATAGAGGCAATGACAACAGAAAACACAAGACAAAGATGGTTAATAATTGGAGTTCTCTGCTTCAGAGGTTCACCAGTCTGACCCAGAGACATCTTCTTATAGCCTTCTTGTACAATTCAGACACTAGGAACCTATTAGTCTTAAACTCTCTGAGAACTCCTTAGCTCCCAAACCCACACTGGGACTATCCACACCAGCAGTTTGACTTCCAGTGTCATGGAATATCCTTATATTTCCTTAGGTTTGTGGTGTAGCTGAGGCATGGGGATCCTATTGATTGCCAAGATGCCAGGCCTCGTGGAGGACAAAACTTTGTACCTCAACTTCCAGATTCAGGAGGGTGTTCTCAGGGTTCCAGTGTCAGTAGAGAGAATCTAGTGGCTCTGGTTGAACTCCCCAATTAATCAAAATTAACCAGTGGGCCATGGGTTGTCTCCCTTTGTCCCATAGTAAGGATTGGTAGGCCTCACCAGCCCCTCTATGTCCCCATATAGAATACCCCTACAACCAGAATCCAAAAATCTGGCAGAAAACTATCACAGGAAGCTAACTAAAAAAAGGTTTCTATGTATCTATGGGGGTGACCCTAGCTAAGATCCCTAGCAATGGGGATATGGAACCTGAACTGGCCATCTCCGACAACCAGGCCAGAATCCCAGTGGAGATACTGGGACACCAACCCAGCCACAAAACCCCAAACTAAAATTTGACCTGACTACAAGATGTGTGCAGGGATAAAGATGGAGTAAAGATTGAAAGAATGGTCAACCAATGACTACCCCAACTACTATGCCATGAGAAGGAGCCCACCTCTAACATTATTAATGATATTCTAGCATACCTGAAGACAGAAGCCTAACATAACTGTCATCAGAGTGACTTCACCCAGAAACTGATGCAAACAGATGCAGAGACCCACAGTCAAGTATTAGGTAGAGCTTGGGCAATCCTGTATAAGAGGGGGAAGAAGGATTGAAGGAGCCAGATCATCAAGGACACCAAAAGAAAACCTACAGAATCAATAAACCTGGGGCCTAGGGTCTCTCTCTCTCTCTCTCTCTCTCTCTCTCTCTCTCTCTCTCTCTCTCTCTCTCACACACACACACACACACACACACACACACACACACTACATACATGCACATGCACATATCCATTGAGTCACTGTAAATTTGGGTTGGAATGGTTGTTCTTATCTAATCTTGAGATTTACCATTAAAAATAGTTCTACCATTTTGAGCTAAATTTGAATTAAGCTTTAATTAAACACTGACCAAGATGGGCTTTGGTCATGAGGACTCCATGGAATTCTGAGCTCAGTGCCCTGGAGACATGTTAAGTAAGAGCTATTTAAGGATTTTAAAACAAATCCATATAGCCACCAAATTTTGCCATAAGATGTTATTTTCCAAGAACTATAACTCCCAGAATCCCAAAAAGTTAACTGGTCCTTGGGTGGATGGAGCTTACAGGTTAACTTCCAGTTTACACAATCAATATGTCTGGTGAGAACGTAAATGAATCTTGAAATTTTTGAATTTCAAAATGTATACCTTAAAAAAGAAACAAGCTTGAAGGGACAATAACAACAGTTAAACACCTGAAGCCAAGAAAAACAGCAGCAAATAAGGTACATTGACAGACAATGAATACAAAGCAAGAGGAAGTTCTGAAAACATTCAGTGCATGCACATATTGTCACCACACAAAAGAACGGTAGCCAAATAGGTACATTTATGCCCTCCTTTCCAAAGCTAATTGAATACTAGCTTGACTCAATAATATCTAGAGGGCCTTGTGACAAAGGTGACGGCACTCAGCTCTCTGCCTTCCCAGAGGTACAAATTCTGTGTGTAAATATGGAAGACATTTATTGCTAGTCATGAGCACTAAAATCATGAACATCCTGTTACTTAAACAATATGCTTAATTATTAGGATCTGAAGAGAAACTCATTAACCTGCCAACATCCTCCTCTCTAGGGACATTAGGGAAAGTCAAGTCAGAACACACATACTCCAAAAATGCATATCAAGTGACAGGAACACTGTTCTGCTTCTTGTAAATAGCATGAGTCTATTTAGTATTCATATACTACTTAAAAAAACCTCATGCAGAGACTTTGAACTCTTGAGCACAGACAAATGAATACAATCGGAGGGTCATGAGTCCAGGCCAGCCTGGGCTTCAGAGAAAGAACACTGTCTGTAAAAATGAAATCCTAGTGAGTGCTGGAGAGCGAGTTTAGTGGCTAAGAGCTCTGGTTGCTCTTGCACAGCACTCGGGGTCTTTCTCAGTGCCTATGAGCTGTTTCACAATCATTGGGAACCCCAGTTCTTGAGCATCCAATGCCCTCTTCTCCATAGATACCAGATGTATATGTGAAGCCCATAGATACATGCAGGCAGAACATGAATATAGGGAAAATAAAAATAATCTGAGAAATTAAATAAGAATCTAAATCCTCATCCTCTTTAATCTACTTTCTCTGCCATGCGAAGGTTACTAAGTCCTTCACTGAAGTACAGAGCTCAGCATATACTGATTCTCACCTTGTGAGAAGCCACATGGTGAGGCTTGTTCCCTTCAGTTATTCGTTTAAGCTAATAAAGCACATGGACCTCTAAGTACCATTAATACTTTTGGCACAATTAAGTTGGCTACCTACTAATGATAGAATGGCTTAACTATATTGCAAATAGAGGAATATAGTCTATCTCGTTATTTCATTTTGTTAAAAAATAAACAAGAAAATATCAATGGGGGCTGGCAAGATGTCTCAGTGAATAAAGATGTTTGCTTTGGCTACAACCTGAGGATCTGCGTTCAATCTATGAAATATGTTTGCTGGAAGGAAACAGAATGCAAGCTCCCCTAGTTCAGCAATGACAATTATTCCTCTGGTTCCTTCCTCAGCTTGGACATAGAAAAAATATGTTTTCTCAGCACTTACAAACAGGAAGCTCCTCACTCGGCATGTTAAACTAAAAGGAAAAATACAACTATTTGCAGAGTTATTAACAATATAATTTTTCTATCCTATCATTTACTTTTGTTAAAAATGTAAATTAAAAAAATAACGGGGGTAGGAGTTCTGGCTTAATAGTTAACGATACGTTCTATCCATCCTAATAAGCTGAAAACAATGCCCAGAACCACAGAGTAGGAGGAGAAAAATCTCAAAAGCTGTCTTCTAACCTTCACACATGTGCATGGTGTGCAAATGTGCATGCACGTGTGCATGAATGCACACACACACATACAGTCACCCGCTTACAAAATAAATAAAAAACAAATAATAATGCAGAGTTCCCCTAATTAAATAATGAAAGTTATTCCTATGAATCATTCTAGTGTTGAATAAATTCTAGGGAAAAAAGCAGGCAACGTGACTTTTAAGGTCTTTGCCATTGGCAATCTTCATAACCTGGTCATGCTAGATTTCACAGCTATTTAATTCAACCAGATAAAAATTTACAAGTTCATTGAGGTCTTTCAATTTTGAAAAATAAAAGAGCTCAATTTCTTAAAACGTCACTTTTAACAGAGTCTAAGTCCATGCATGCTTCCTTGTTCTGCAAGCTGTAATCCTCCTCCACTCTGAGCATTCCCTTTTCCATATCTGGAAGGCTGTGCACTTCAATGTTGTTTTTTTAGTTAAATTACAAAGTCCTTGCACATGGCTTTATAGAACTACCAACTACATCACTACTTACAAGAGCAGTATGAATTTACAGGGTAAGTTTGGGAACAGAAAATCAAAATAACAAATATGAAACCACTTGATTTCTCAGCTACAAAACAGTTTATGCAAGTGCTATTGAAAGCTTTTATTTCTTCAACACAGACTTGAAAGCTACAGTGGCAAGCCATTACCTTCAGCAAAAGCCCCTCCAATTAGGTCCAGACCATAAAGTTCCTTTGTACGTTGATAAGAAATTCAAAGCAGCATGTGCACTTCTCTGGGACCTGTATTAAAAGTGCTTCTCAAAAAATAGGTTGTTCTATCACTTTTTTAAAGAGTTGGACTGCTTACTTCAGGAAACCCCATTCAGATTTTCTTCACATACACTATAGCTCCATTAAAAACAAAGGAAAAAACACATCAAACAAAAACTGCAGCACAGCAGACAGCAAAACATCTTATGTAAGTCCTTAGATTTTTGCAAATTATCTTCCAAATTGCATACACCATAACTCTATCCACTAAGAGCCACACTCCTCTGCAACTCCCAAAGCGTGCTCAGTCAGCTGTGGTGCAGACCTTGAATGTATTAAGGGACTCACCCATCACCCATCTGTAATTACATCTAACATTGTTACTTATGTTCCCAAGAACGTTTCTAAAGTTTGTTTTACTTTAAAACCAACATGCCAAGAAATTCAAAAGTTTCCAGAAGAGTCAGATTATATTTATATGTACCTGATCTTACCAAATATGCATGGCTCCAAATCTAAGGGCTATAATCTAAGCATCACTGGTTCAAACCCAGAGCAATGCTCTGGATGACACCTCTTATGTCAGAGTACAGTTGGAAGTCAAGGCTCAGTCTGGACTGTTGCAGGCTTTGTAGTTTACTTTATAAACCAGCAGTAAGCCCTGGCTGATCTCAGAGTAGCACCAATGGTGCCAGTGGAAGCCTTCTGGGATTTATGAACTCAACAGCTCCCAAGATGCAAATTAAGGTGGATAATTCCTCTACCCACATCCTCAAGTGGCAGAGTGAGTAGGCTAGAAACATGCTTCTTCAAATGGACTAGAGATTAAGAACCTTCTGCTAGCTCTCGTGTGTAAATTCCCATCCCAGGTTACCATGCCCCCATTTTCTAGACCCTGAGACACTAGCTGAGTGTCAACAGGAGAGTTCACATGCTGCTTTGCACTGAGTTAAAGGATCTGAAGAATTTTCAGGTGGAAAACCAACTTGAATTCAGCACCGAAATGTGGGTAAAAATGGAGCAAGGATATATTAATGTTTTATCATGAATAGAATTTTTTTTCACAATAATGCCAAGGCCACCCACTCAGACAACAAGGACAGTCACTAAACAGGCTTTACTGTTAAAAACAAGCCAGCAACTTTATTTCTGAGGGGCTTGTTGTGTGCGTTGTAAAGAGAACACAGTGATAAGTAGCTGTGTATACAAAGGCTATTAAGTTTTAAAAGCATTAAGCAAGCTGAGACAGAGAGCAAGCCCATGGTGAAAGAATAAAAGCCAAAGAATGGTCTCTGACTTTCACACATAACTCTGCGGCTTATGTGCCTGGGTGGATACACATGAACACAGACAGTTGAAAGAAAAGGAATACACAAGGAATGATACAGCATGAAGTTATTTAAGGGACTATAATATTCATGTACCATTTCTAAGACACTCAGACACATTGGTGAGGGCCAGAAAAGCCGAGGGCTGCTGTCCATCAACCCTCACTAGGTAAGTCAGATCTCACCCAATCATTTCTAGTCTTTTAGTGTCACTTTCACAGAAGCACATAATGACAGTATGTAGGTATGTAATGTTTATCATTTGCAGAATATAAATTAATTTAATTATCCAATTAGTACTGTGTGGATTTTTCCATGTATTCATTGTACTAATGCTTCAGTTGTCCTTCCTAAGAAATGAAGCATAGTGTTTAAAGGCAGCAAAAATGGAAGAGTTTGGGTTGAAGGACAAAATTCTCCCTGTCTAGGAGAATGCCACAAAAAATTCTGAAATCATGATCCAAATCAGAAATTAGAACTTTCCTGCAAAGTTATAGAAGTGTAATTCCCACAAATAACCGGTAAGCTCTACCTGCCCAGAGACCAGGTAACTCCCTGGAATGCTGGGAGTTGTTCCAGAAAAGCCTTGCAGAAGGTTATGGTAGCCTATAGTTTGTCCTTATAAACACCTGTAGTTCATGACTCAGTGTCATTCCAGCTAGGAAATTCCAGGGAATGGTCCTGACCAAAGTCCGTCTTTTTGTCAGTATTTATTATTTAATAAAGATTGCTTTAAATTTGGCCCAAAATGATGGGATTAGTTTTTCTCTGGCAAATCTCAGGATTAATGGAACTACAACAGAATTCTTACTAAAGTCAGAAAAGCCTTTCAGATGCCGAGCCAACCATAAATGTTTGTGGATTTGGGACAGTTTCCGCCACAGTCCCTAGGGGACTTGTTGGAGATGGCATGTTACTTCTAGCTCACCTTACTGGTGCTTGCCAGTATCTCAGACTGTGTACTTGTCCTCAAAGAAAATGTTGATGCAAGTACCCTCTGCAGCAAGCCTAAAAATTCCAGTGATAAAAAGCAAGTGGTGTACAGCTTTAGCTCACACTTCCAGTGATTTTTCTTAACTCCAAAATGTATCTTATTTTCACAACTCCCCAGGCAAAACAGCACATGAGCAAGGTGGATGTCAACTCGGCCTGACCACTAACCCTCGTTTGTCTCCACTTCACTCTGACGCCATCTGAAAATGCTTTGACAACCTTTTTCATTTAAAAGATACTACTGGGGCATGGCAGTACACGCCTATAATATCAGTCCTTGGGGGAAGGGAGTGGAGACAGGAGAATTGGGAGTGCAAAGTACTCCTCAACTACATAGCAAGTTCAAAGCCAACCAGGACTACATGAGGCTCAGTCTTAAAACATAAAACAAAACAAAACAAAGACCACTACCTAAAATATAGTAATCAATGTATGAAATGAACTTCTATCAAAAGTCTCCAAGTTTCCCACTTTGCTAGTAGTGGTGTGCCTTTTGAAAAAAAATCTAGTCTTTGTCTTCTGTTTTATTTAGTTGTGTTTTATGTGTGTATGTCTGGTGTAAGAAATGGAAACCAGGACTTTACCTATGCTCTACAAACACTTTACCAACTAAACTACATACTCAGTCTAGCTCTGTTTACCTTGTGGAAAAATTCAGAGAGAAACTCAAAGGAGGAATTTGTGCTATTTTAATGAATTTTGAAATTTTGCAGATCAACTGATGAATCTTGAAAGTATATGCCTTTACATCTATATGTCTTTCATATAAATCTATCAAGTATATAATGACCTCCATTGCTAACCCAGGCGTATGGATATTAGTAAAGATTTTAGATGCCAAGTGTGCCCTATGTGGTGAAGTAGAAATCTTAGAAACAGGGTTTTATCTTGTGGGGCTAGCAATGCCCATCAGGCACAAAATCCTCTCTCTCTCTCTCTCTCTCTCTCTCTCTCTCTCTCTCTCTCTCTCTCTCTCTCTCTGTGTGTGTGTGTGTGTGTGTGTGTGTGTGTGCACATGTTCCCACAGTGAGAACTAACTCAAAACTGCTCTCTCCCAACATTTTACTTAGCATTATTTGAAACAGGTCATTTTCAGTATAATCACTGAAGATAATATGACAAATGAATTGATTTGGTAACTAAAACTGTTGTGGTTCAAAAAACCAAAACAACCCAATCAATCACAAGAGTCTGGCAAAGCAAGGTCTTTATTTGGATTAGGTACAACAGCACAAAGTCAGAAGCTGTGTCTTTGAATGTTCATCTTATTAAGTATGATGGCAAATTTTTACTGTACTCATGCCCATACTGATCGATCAGGGACACAGAAGAGACTCAAGAGCTGACCTGTGACTCGAGGGGAAATTGTACATCATTTTTAAAGGATGAGATTACAACGCCAGGGCTAGTGTGGTGGGCTGTAGCATTGTCCAATCATATTTTGAGACAGGGGTTGAGCAAGGAAGAAAGCATTGGTCACTGACCCTTATCTGGGTGACATGCTTTCCAGATCCTTGATTCATAGCATTGGTGGTCCTTCTGGTGGGTTTTTGGTCCAGGAACAAATGAGTGGGCTGACTGCATGTAAACAATTAAGCCATAACTGGCAATATATTTACAATTTGTGTGTCTTAGTTTAGAGAACAGGCAACTTCCCTGTTCACATTCTTTACTAGTTGACAGACAAACAAGAAACACCTGAAGAAGCAGGATAGGATTTGGTTCAAGAGCCTGGAAACATGAACTCAGTTTTGAGTTCATGGAATTCAATCATGGAATTGGGCTTAAGATGTAGCTCAGTTGGCAGAATGATTACCTAATTTACACAAAGACTGGGCTTCTACTCTTAGCACCACATAAGCCAAAAGAGGCATATATGCCCATAATCCAAACACCTAGGAGGCAGAGTTAACAAAACCTGGACGGAGCTCAAGATTATCCTCAGAGTTTTGGAGACAAAAGGAAACCCTGTCTCAAAAAAGCCCTAAAGTCAACACAATGACTCTGGGTAAAGCACTTGTTGCCAAGACTAATCAATTCAATCCCGGGGACCCACAAAGTAGAAAGAAAGAATCCACTCTGTCAAATTGTCCTGTGACCTCCAAAGGCACACCGGATATGCACGTGTGTTCATGTGCACACACAAATACACATACATTAATAAATGTAAATTAAATTTCTTATGGACTCTATAAAAGAATCTGCCAAGAGTAGAAATGGAAAACAATCATAGAATATATGAGCAATACCCAGAAATCTGCTGTAGGCCGATCTGTGGGAAGTTTGCATTTTTTATTTGACTAAGAGGATTGCAGCAGAAGATAATAGATAAGGGAAAATATCCTACACGCTTCTCCTTATTACCAGAAATGCTAAATTAAGTCTCCCTTGAAGATGGGGAGAGCCAAGGGTCTGGCCCATAATCTTCCCCCCGCCATTAGTGATTTTTCAAAGACCCTCAAATCTGCCAAGTATCCCAAGGATTTCTGGGAACAACAGTACAGGCAGAGAAACCTCCCCTCAACAAATCTCTCGCCTTAACTGTAGCAAGTCTCTGAAAAGGCATCAGACAGCTGCCCGTTCTTTATAAAAGATGCCTTTTCTGATTTCTCTATTTGCATTTTGTTCTTCCATGTCCAATTGCTATGCATAATTTAACTGCATGATTTAATTAATTGCCAAAATTCAAAAGTGCAAAATTTTATGTATAAATAATTACCGACACAGGCAAGCAGTTGTTATTTCAGAATAAACAGCCAGGAGCTAATTGTGCTTCCAATTACCTAATTGAAGGTGTAGCGACTTCTGAATTTGTTTTATATTCAAAACGGATTCCGTCCTTTTAAATTAAAAAAAGTTTGAAATTTAAAAGAGTAAATATAAGATTGTAGAAGCCATGGGGAAGAACATCTAATGAGAACGTCAGCGAGCCATTTGAGCAGATGAGACGGAGCTCAGGTTTGTTGTTACAGATTCTATAAGATTGACAAAAAACAGTGAAAGAAGATACGGAAATGTTTTGTAGTGTTTCCAGAAAACACTTCAAGGCCAACTTTGAGGTTTCTCCTTTCTCATATCAAACCTTCTATTACTTTCATATAAGAAAAACAGGACTTATTAAATATTTGATTAGCGATAAAACCTTTGTTGGATAATTTTTCATTGTGATTATTTTATTACTTATGACCAACAAACTTCTGAAACAGCATTTACTGTGTTTTGAATACAAAAACTGAATACATTAAAAATATTCTCTTTTCAGGATTACTTTCAGGTGTGATTTTAAACCCCAGTATATTTCCCACACAGTATACATAACAAATGGAAGTCCATTTATTTTAAATATTACTGCATGTTATCTATTATTAACTGAAGATCAAAAGCATACCCACAGCTATAAATTTGTACTTCTGCTTTACATACTGAATATTTGTGAATACAAGTTCCTTTTTTCTCAATTAGTTTATTTGTAATTATATAAATTAAGTTGGCAGTTTTAAATGTAAATTCAATTTAATTATGCAAAATGTGCACTGCATTGAATAGAACCTATTTTATTAGAAATGGTGCATCAAAATCATTTCATCAGCAGCATTTCACAGATATTTAAAAATTTAGTCAGGTACAGTGGCACATGCTTATAATTCCAGCATTTCAGAGGATCGAGCACAGGCCATGAGCATCAGGAGTTTGAAGGCAACCTGAAGTACAGAGAGAGTAAGACCTAATCTCAAAAACTAAAGAGAGGAAAAGAAGAAAAGAGGAAAGGAAGGAGGGAAGGAGGGGAGGAGGGAGAAAGGGAGAGGGAGGGAGGGAGGGAGGGAGGGAGGGAGGGGAAGAAAAAGAGCGAGGGGCATGCTTTGTTAGCATCAAAATTGCTATTTTAAGATTAATGGACTTTATGGGGGTGAGTTGCATCTACACATCAATCAAAAAAGATGTATCAAGTTCTTTGTTTTGTTTTGTCTTTGTTCTTTGTTTTGTTGAGGTTTTTGGTTGCTTTTTGGTTTTGTTTTGTTTGTTTGTTTGTTTGTTTGTTTACCTATTTTCCACTTCTACTTCCTAGTATAAAGAACCTGACCTGGGCTTCTGGTGTGGGTACATGTGTACAGGGCTTGCCTAGGGTGCATGAAGATGTAGGCACAACTGAAGACAGAGAAAAAGAAACTATCTTGTGTAGCATTGACCTTTTATGCTTCCCTTTAACATTTACCTTCTGCCATAGATAGTTCTGTATTAAATAATCTATGTGTAACATTTCTCATTATTTCCTCTCTTGTAATTTATAAATGAAAATGTAATTTGAAAAATTACATTTTTTCTATTGGACTTGTGAAAATACAAGTAAAGGTAGACTAAGTGCTTACTAAGCTACAGCATCCTCTATAAATAAATGGTGAACAATCAATATTGATAAATATGTACTGACGTCCTTCAAATTCTGAAAAGAACACCGTTAGTTCTTTAAAACTGGGCTCAAGGGCAAGGGGCACCATTCAGCAGTACAGTTCTTGCACTCTGGGTTTCAGGGAACACCAGAAAGAAAGAAAAAAACAAGCAGTAAAACTTCCACAGAAACTTTTGTTATAAACTATTTTTAAGTCTCTTACTTCCATGCCTATAAATCCAAATAAAGGTGGAGAAACAATGGCCTGACTCTGCCAAGGAAGAGCTCCTCACTTAGACACGGCTGGCTTTAAATGTGTTTGAGCGGCTTAATCATTTTCCACTGCCTCAAACCCCTTTATACCTTCACAAGCATTACTTTGGATGGTCACCTTGACTACACCAAATACTAAATTACAGTATCCCGTGGCTCAACAAATCATACACTTAGAATACCAAATTAGGAATCTGCAATGATTAACTAAGGAGGAAAGACAGGATGGGCAAAGACAAAAGCTAATTTCCTGGGGAGCTTAACTTGGTGCCTCAAGGAAAATGACCGAGTCCTGCCTAATGTCAGCCTCAGGGAAAGACTTCAGAGCCAGGAAGAAGGACTCAAAAATTCTGAAAATTGCCCTCTGTTTATACTTTAGTTCCAAAGGCTTGATAATTCCCTTAAATTTGACTCTATGCTTTAACCAGAGTGCTTCCATATTGAAAGCATTAACTACAGTGGCTTCTGGCTGGAAAACACAAGTAAGTTCCAGTTATCTCAATCATGAAAAACCAAAGAGCAAGGGCCACCCTGCCTGGCAAACATACAATTAGCTCCTTAGTTTTGTAGGGCTAGGAGAATATGGTGCATAAACAGGCCAACACTTACTGTGGCAGGAACATTTGCTGTCTCCCCAGTCACAGAGGCCTTGGGAGGGGAGGAAGCACTCAGCCCTGCTCTGTTAGGACTTCTGGGCCTGCCCAGTAAATACCAACAGTGCTCTAAAACACAGAGAATGCTCAGTATTAGTAAGCATTGAAGGGTAGCATGCCTTAACTGTGGCTCCAAGACTCCTTTGCAACCTGATTCGGTAAAATTTCAATGAGTTAAAATTAACTTCAACTTATAGGATGCTGAAATGTAGAAATGTACTATTTAGTCACACTTAATAGTTAAAATGGGTAAATTGTGTGACATTGTACTGTAGACTGGATAATGTTTAGTGTCTGGTTTAAGAGGGGAAACTGATTTCCTTTAAATGTTTTCAAATTATATACTTCCTTACTGATGTGGGGAAATAAGCTCTAATTTAGATGAACTCTCTGGATAATGTTGCATGTTAGTTTGTTGTTGAGCATCTATGTATCTCTTTTCAATGCTAATTATTTGTTTATTTGAACTAGGCTAATTTCAGCAGATGTTGGAAAGCAGCTAGAGCCTTGCGTGGATAGGATGAGGGGGAAGGGCTGGATCACAAGGGAATCAGGCATCAGCTTCCACTGAGAGAGCAGAATAAAACCAAAACTAGCCCTGAATCTAGTCATGGAGTTCAGGAAGGAAATGTAACATACACAGGGAGGTAGAACGTTTGAACAAAATCTCAAGGTAGGAGATGATGCAGATGTAAGGAGTGAACACAGTAAAAGGGGAAAGGGGCGTGGCTCACTTAATACAGTGCTTGCCTAGCATGCAGGAAGCCTGGGGCTCAATCCTCAGCACCAAATCCAAAGCTTGTAATCTCAGCACTCAAGAGATAAAGGCAAAAGTGCAGGAATTCCAAATCGTGTTTGTCAATGCCTACTGTGAGCCGGAAACCAGGAAAGAAGATGTGCTACTTCTTGCCAATTATCACCCCACAGGCTACATACCCAGTGTCTTGGAAATTCATCTCCATAGCCTGAGAAGACTCCTCCAGCTCAGTAGCCGAGTGCTTGCCTACTTTGTGCAAGGCCCTTGGTTCCATCTTTAGCACTACAAGAAAATATATACAAAAATAAATGGACCTCCTTGATCACAAAATTTATTTGAAAAGAGAATATGGAGCTGAAACTATCTGCATCTAGCCATGTGGCTGAATAAAATGTATTAACTGCCTGCGAGTCAGCATCAGCTTGATGCATGAAGGGTCCTCTGAGGATTCAGCCCCATTCCATCTCCCACAGAGCAGCTTCAAAAAGACCCTTGACCTTTTGTTCATTTTTAAAAAGATACATCTGCATGTGAAATATGTATCTATCAGACAGAGGCAGATGATCTATCAACTGACTCAAGTATATAAAGCAACCAGTGTGACTCAGACACAAAGAGAATTCAAATGAAGGTAATCTTTCTATGCAAAAAGGTCCTTGCCAATTAAAGCCTGTGAAAAGCAACACATTGTCTCTGTCTTCATGTGGAACACCATGTCCCTAAAGAGGTGCTATCCATTATCTTCAACTTGGAATTGAATATTCAGCATGTTTGTAGAATGCCTCTTCAAACAGAATTGAAAATTTCACAAATGTATATATTTAAATGACACCCATTGTCTGAAATTAGAGGACATGGAAAACTCTTTCGTGCAGTGACTTCAAAGGGCCAGTTAATCAACTGAGATGTGTATGGGGTCATATGGCCACGCTTGTAATCGATCTTACTCCAACATTGTACAAATAACTATCTGAAGAGTATATATTGTTCTGGAGAACAGAAATTGATAGGAATGATTTTCCTATTATATGAAAAAGCAAAAGAGCTTTTTCACTATTGTAATTCAAGTACCCCATCCTAATAATTTTGCAACAATTGAACACACATCACATTTGTGTATTTTTGTTATTGCAAAATTAATACTTACCTATTGAAGAATAAATGAAAAATTTGAAGAACAAGAATATTTTTTTAATCAGGCAGAGGTGATTATGTATGCTACCTTAGAGATTTCATTTATATATCTGTTACACAATTGCAACACTATTGTACATACAATTTTATATTTTGACTTTATATGTTAACATTATTATATTAGTCTTCATATAATTAAAGACAAGTCATTTTGACACAAACCAGAGTCACCTGAGAAGAAAGAACTGTCATTGAATAATGTCCTTCGTCAGATTGGGCTGTGAGCTTCTCTGAATAATTCTCGAGTGCACAGTGACCCCCCTGGACAGGTTTCCTAAATTGAAAAAAAAAAAACCAAGCTGAGCAAGCTGTCCTCCCTGACCTCTACCCAGATTCCTGCTGATTTTCTACCCTGACGTTCTCAGTAAAAGTAAAACAAACGCTTTCCTCCCTGCAAGTGGCTTTTGTTCACTGTTTTATAACAACAAATAAAAGCAAACCAGGACAGTTGACTTTAGAAGTTGCATACTACATTATGAGACGGAGATGCCACCATTAATTTAGAAATCCTCCACTATTGGACATCTGTGTTGTTCATACTTTTCTCAATTATAATGTGATAATTATCTTGGTGTATAGAATCTTATTGTCAAAGATAGTGTGCTTAAAATTATTTCCTTAGCACAAAAGAAATAGAATCATAAGGTGAATAAGAATCTTATAGCTAAATACACATTGCCAACCTGGTTAACTACAATGGAGCTTTGCTGCCTATTTCTAGGGGAGAAACTCAGTGAGAACAGGACCCAGAGAAAAATGAACTATCTACAGCAGCTGCATGGAAACTACAACCTCCACAGAAAAAGTTCAGACTATTCTCAATTTAGATTTCATTATTTTAAATTATGTACATGTGTGTGTGCACATATGAATGGAGGTGCACATGGAGGCTAGAGGAGAGTTCTTCATATTATTTATAAATATATACATGCTAAACAAGTGAAAAGTACATCAAAAGCCACAGCTGAAAATTGTGTCAAAAGTAATTGTTATCACCCTAAAGCACTGTCTATAACCTTAGTGAAAACTGTCATAGCTGCTAAGCTGACATGAAGGTTATACTTGTTTTTTCCTATTAGTGTAAGTACAAACAAACAGGGTAACTTAGGAAACTAAGCTTTGGGGGCACTGGAGAGATGGTGAACAACTGAGAGCATATGTTGTTCTTGCAGAAGACATCAGCTAGATTTTGAACACCCACTTGATGGCTCATAAACATCTGTAATGTCAGTTTGTCCAGTGCCCACGTCTGAACTCTGTGGGCATCAAGCACACATGTGAACTTACATACATGTACACAAAACATTAGTAAAAATAAAAGTAAATTTTTAAAAAGTTATCTTAAATAACATTTATATTAAAGGGGCACTTATAGACAAACTAACTTTTAAAGATCAAGAGTCAATATGAATTATATGTTTTATACCTAAAGAAGCATTCAGAGATAATAAAGACATATATACATTATACATATGTACATGCATATACATATACATGGCTACTTAAGTTTTGCAGACATATCTTTTTATGTGTCCAGGCTGGCCTCTAACTCTTGCCTGCCTTGCCTCAACCTCTCAAATGCTTAGATTACTTTGTCTCATTAATAGCCCTAAGTTGGTGCTAGAGAGATGACTCAGTGGTTAAAAATCACTGGGTGGGTCTTCCTGGTTGCTGCCGCTGCAGAGAGCCCCTGGGCAGCACCCCACGAGCGAACCTGAGCCTCGGGACCACAGGTAAGACCAAATTTTCTGCTGCAAGAAAGCTGCCTGGTGAGCTTGGGACACACGGAAGCAGAATTTCTCTAGGACCCGGCACGTTCTGTGTTTACCGGAAGTCCCACACCCGCGGATCCCGGCCCGCAGCAGCTCTCTGCTCCCAGACCCGGTGAGAGAGAGACCCAACCGCCTGGTCAGGTGGGCACTCCTGAGGCTGCAGAGCGGAAGAGACCACCAACACTGCTCACCCCTGCCCAAATCCCTGGCCCAAGAGGAAACTGTATAAGGCCTCTGGGCTCCCGTGGGGGAGCGGCAGGACCCCTGCCAGAGACACCGCCGGACCCTGAAGGAAACAGACCGGATAAACAGTTCTCTGCACCCAAATCCCGTGGGAGGGAGAGCTAAACCTTCAGAGAGGCAGACAAGCCTGGGAAACCAGAAGAGACTGCTCCCTGCACACACATCTCGGACGCCAGAGGAAAAAGCCAAAGACCATCTGGAACCCTGGTGCACTGAAGCTCCCGGAAGGGGCGGCACAGGTCTTCCTGGTTGCTGCCGCTGCAGAGAGCCCCTGGGCAGCACCCCACGAGCGAACCTGAGCCTCGGGACCACAGGTAAGACCAAATTTTCTGCTGCAAGAAAGCTGCCTGGTGAACTCAAGACACAGGCCCACAGGAACAGCTGAAGACCTGTAGAGAGGAAAAACTACATGCCCGAAATCAGAACACTCTGTCCCCATAACTGACTGAAAGAGAGGAAAACAGGTCTACAGCACTCCTGACACACAGGCTTATAGGACAGTCTAGCCACTGTCAGAAATAGCAGAACAAAGTAACACTAGAGATAATCTGATGGCGAGAGGCAAGCGCAGGAACCCAAGCAACAGAAACCAAGACTACATGCCATCATCGGAGCCCAATTCTCCCACCAAAACAAACATGGAATATCCAAACACACCAGAAAAGCAAGATCTAGTTTCAAAATCATATTTGATCATGATGCTGGAGGACTTCCAGAAAGACATGAACACACTTAGGGAAGCACAGGAAAACATTAATAAACAAGTAAAAGCCTACAGAGAGGAATCGCAAAAATCCCTGAAAGAATTCCAGGAAAACACAATCAAACAGTTGAAGGAATTAAAAATGGAAATAGAAGCAATCAAGAAAGAACACATGGAAACAACCCTGGATATAGAAAACCAAAAGAAGAGACAAGGAGCTGTAGATACAAGCTTCACCAACAGAATACAAGAGATGGAAGAGAGAATCTCAGGAGCAGAAGATTCCATAGAAATCATTGACTCAACTGTCAAAGATAATGTAAAGCGGAAAAAGCTACTGGTCCAAAACATACAGGAAATCCAGGACTCAATGAGAAGATCAAACCTAAGGATAATAGGTATAGAAGAGAGTGAAGACTACCAGCTCAAAGGACCAGTAAATATCTTCAACAAAATCATAGAAGAAAACTTCCCTAACCTAAAAAAAGAGATACCCATAGACATACAAGAAGCCTACAGAACTCCAAATAGATTGGACCAGAAAAGAAACACCTCCCGTCACATAATTGTCAAAACACCAAACGCACAAAATAAAGAAAGAATATTAAAAGCAGTAAGGGAAAAAGGTCAAGTAACATATAAAGGGAGACCTATCAGAATCACACCAGACTTCTCGCCAGAAACTATGAAGGCCAGAAGATCCTGGACTGATGTCATACAGACCCTAAGAGAACACAAATGCCAGCCCAGGTTACTGTATCCAGCAAAACTCTCAATTAACATTGATGGAGAAACCAAGATATTCCATGACAAAACCAAATTTACACAATATCTTTCTACAAATCCAGCACTACAAAGGATAATAAATGGTAAAGCCCAACATAAGGAGGCAAGCTATACCCTAGAAGAAGCAAGAAACTAATCGTCTTGGCAACAAAACAAAGAGAACGAAAGCACACAAACATAACCTCACATCCAAATATGAATATAACGGGAAGCAATAATCACTATTCCTTAATATCTCTCAATATCAATGGCCTCAACTCCCCAATAAAAAGACATAGATTCCCCCCACGTGTGCGAAGTGCTGTGATGGAAGTCAAAGGGAAGAAAAAAATTACAGGAAAGAGTCCACAGACATCACAAGGAAAGAATAAATTTCATAAAAACAGTGAGTCTAGTTCTGCAAAGGCATTCCCAAGGAAAGCTGCTAAGGAAGGCGGGCCTAAAGTCACATCTAAGAACTTTGAGAAAGGTGCCACAAAACCTGGCAAGAAGGGTGTGAAGCAGTTCAAGAACAAGCCACAAGGGGGCAAAGGACCGAAGGACAAATTCCAGAAGGCAAATAAATTCAACAAGAAGCGGAAATTCCAGCCAGATGGGAAAAGTGATGAATCAGCAGCCAAGAAACCCAAGTGGGATGACTTCAAAAAGAAGAAGAAAGAGCTGAAGCAGAACAGACAGCTCAGTGATAAGACCAATTACGACGTCGTGGTTCGAGCAAAGCACATTTGGGAGAGCTTGAGAAGAAAAGACTGTGACAAAGAAAAAAGGGTGAAGCTCATGAGTGATTTGCAGAAGCTGATTCAAGGAAAAATTAAAACTATTGCCTTTGCGCATGACTCAACTCGAGTGATCCAGTGCCTCATTCAGTATGGGAGCGAGGAGCAGAGGAAGTGGGCTTTCGAAGAATTGCAAGGTGACTTGGTTGAATTAAGTAAAGCCAAATATTCCAGGAATATCGTTAAGAAATTTCTCATGTATGGAAGTAAACCACAGATTGCGGAGATAATCAGAAGTTTTAAAGGTCATGTGAGGAAGATGCTGCGGCATTCAGAGGCATCGGCCATTGTGGAGTATGCGTACAACGACAAAGCCATTTTGGAACAGAGGAACATGCTGACAGAGGAGCTCTATGGGAACACATTTCAGCTTTACAAGTCAGCAGATCACCCAACGCTGGAAAAGGTGCTAGAGGTGCAGCCAGGGAAGCTAGAACTTATCCTGGATGAGATGAAGCAGATTCTGACTCCCATGGCCCAAAAGGAAGCTGTGATTAAGCACTCACTGGTTCATAAAGTATTCTTGGACTTTTTTACCTATGCACCCCCAAAACTTCGATCAGAACTAATTGAAGCCATCCGGGAAGCAGTGGTGTACCTGGCCCACACACACGATGGCGCCAGAGTGGCCATGCATTGCTTGTGGCATGGTACACCCAAGGACAGGAAAGTGATTGTGAAAACAATGAAGACGTATGTGGAGAAGATTGCTAATGGCCAGTACTCTCACCTGGTTCTCCTGGCAGCGTTCGATTGTATTGATGATACCAAGCTTGTGAAGCAGATAATCATATCAGAAGTCATCAGCTCCTTGCCCAGCATCGTTAATGACAAATATGGAAGGAAAGTCCTGCTGTACCTGCTGAGCCCCCGAAACTCCGCCCACTTGGTGCCAGAGATCATCCAGCTGCTGCAGAAGGGCGACGGCAATGCACACAGTAAGAAGGACACTGCAATCCGCCGGCGTGAGCTCTTGGAGTCCATCTCTCCAGCTTTGCTAAGCTACCTGCAAGGACACACTCGAGAGGTGGTGCTGGACAAGTCTGTATGTGTGCTGGTGTCTGACATCCTGGGATCTGCTACTGGGGACGCTCAGCCTGCTATGGATGCCATCGCCGGTTTGGCAGCAGAGGAACTGTATCCTGGGGGCAAGGACGGAGAGCTCCACATTGCTGAGCATCCTGCAGGACATCTGGTCCTCAAATGGTTAATAGAGCAAGATAAAAAGATAAAAGAAAATGGAAAAGAAGGTTGTTTTGCAAAAACCCTTGTAGAGTGCTTTGGTGTGAAGAACCTCAAGTCCTGGGCCAGCATCAACCGAGGAGCCATCGTTCTTTCCAGCCTTCTTCAGAGTTGTGACCAGGACGTTGTAAACAAAGTCAAAGCTGGACTGAAAACCCTGATTCCTACCTTGGAAAAAACCAAAAGCACCAGCAAAGGCATCCAGACTCTGCTTGAGAAGTTGACTGCATAGGCGTGCCAGATGAGCAAGCTGGAACCCACTTCCCGAGGGGAAGGGTGGAATCTGTCACACTCATACCTGGATGCCCTATGCATGTACTTGTTAAAGGACCTATTTATATATAAAATTGTAAAAGAGAAAAAAAAAGACATAGATTAACAAACTGGATACGCAACGAGGACCCTGCAATCTGCTGCCTACAGGAAACACACCTCAGAGACAAAGACAGACACTACCTCAGAGTGAAAGGCTGGAAAACAACTTTCCAAGCAAATGGTCAGAAGAAGCAAGCTGGAGTAGCCATTCTAATATCAAATAAAATCAATTTCCAACTAAAAGTCATCAAAAAAGATAAGGAAGGACACTTCATATTCATCAAAGGAAAAATCCACCAAGATGAACTCTCAATCCTAAATATCTATGCCCCAAATACAAGGGCACCTACATACGTAAAAGAAACCTTACTAAAGCTCAAAACACACATTGCACCTCACACAATAATAGTGGGAGATTTCAACACCCCACTCTCATCAATGGACAGATCATGGAAACAGAAATTAAACAGTGATGTCGACAGACTAAGAGAAGTCATGAGCCAAATGGACTTAACGGATATTTATAGAACATTCTATCCTAAAGCAAAAGGATATACCTTCTTCTCAGCTCCTCATGGTACTTTCTCCAAAATTGACCATATAATTGGTCAAAAAAACGGGCCTCAACAGGTACAGAAAGATAGAAATAATCCCATGCGTGCTATCGGACCACCACGGCCTAAAACTGGTCTTCAATAACAATAAGGGAAGAATGCCCACATATACGTGGAAATTGAACAATGCTCTACTCAATGATAACCTGGTCAAGGAAGAAATAAAGAAAGAAATTAAAAACTTTTTAGAATTTAATGAAAATGAAGATACAACATACTCAAACTTATGGGACACAATGAAAGCTGTGCTAAGAGGAAAACTCATAGCGCTGAGCGCCTGCAGAAAGAAACAGAAAAGAGCATATGTCAGCAGCTTGACAGCACACCTAAAAGCTCTAGAACAAAAAGAAGCAAATACACCCAGGAGGAGTAGAAGGCAGGAAATAATCAAACTCAGAGCTGAAATCAACCAAGTAGAAACAAAAAGGACCATAGAAAGAATCAACAGAACCAAAAGTTGGTTCTTTGAGAAAATCAACAAGATAGATAAACCCTTAGCCAGACTAACGAGAGGACACAGAGAGTGTGTCCAAATTAACAAAATCAGAAATGAAAAGGGAGACATAACTACAGATTCGGAGGAAATTCAAAAAATCATCAGATCTTACTATAAAAACCTATATTCAACAAAATTTGAAAATCTTCAGGAAATGGACAATTTCCTAGACAGATACCAGGTATCGAAGTTAAATCAGGAACAGATAAACCAGTTAAACAACCCCATAACTCCTAAGGAAATAGAAGCAGTCATTAAAGGTCTCCCAACCAAAAAGAGCCCAGGTCCAGACGGGTTTACTGCAGAATTCTATCAAACCTTCATAGAAGACCTCATACCAATATTATCCAAACTATTCCACAAAATTGAAACAGATGGAGCCCTACCGAATTCCTTCTACGAAGCCACAATTACTCTTATACCTAAACCACACAAAGACACAACAAAGAAAGAGAACTTCAGACCAATTTCCCTTATGAATATGGACGCAAAAATACTCAATAAAATTCTGGCAAACCGAATTCAAGAGCACATCAAAACAATCATCCACCATGATCAAGTAGGCTTCATCCCAGGCATGCAGGGATGGTTTAATATACGGAAAACCATCAACGTGATCCATCATATAAACAAACTGAAAGAACAGAACCACATGATCATTTCATTAGATGCTGAGAAAGCATTTGACAAAATTCAACACCCCTTCATGATAAAAGTCCTGGAAAGAATAGGAATTCAAGGCCCATACCTAAACATAGTAAAAGCCATATACAGCAAACCAGTTGCTAACATTAAACTAAATGGAGAGAAACGTGAAGCAATCCCACTACAATCAGGGACTAGACAAGGCTGCCCACTCTCTCCCTACTTATTCAATATAGTTCTTGAAGTTCTAGCCAGAGCAATCAGACAACAAAAGGAGATCAAAGGGATACAGATCGGAAAAGAAGAGGTCAAAATATCACTATTTGCAGATGACATGATAGTATATTTAAGTGATCCCAAAAGTTCCACCAGAGAACTACTAAAGCTGATAAACAACTTCAGCAAAGTGGCTGGGTATAAAATTAACTCAAATAAATCAGTTGCCTTCCTCTATACAAAAGAGAAACAAGCCGAGAAAGAAATTAGGGAAACGACACCCTTCATAATAGACCCAAATAATATAAAGTACCTCGGTGTGACTTTAACCAAGCAAGTAAAAGATCTGTACAATAAGAACTTCAAGACACTGAGGAAAGAAATTGAAGAAGACCTCAGAAGATGGAAAGATCTCCCATGCTCATGGATTGGCAGGATTAATATAGTAAAAATGGCCATTTTACCAAAAGCAATCTACAGATTCAATGCAATCCCCATCAAAATACCAATCCAATTCTTCAAAGAGTTAGACAGAACAATTTGCAAATTCATCTGGAATAACAAAAAACCCAGGATAGCTAAAGCTATCCTCAACAATAAAAGGACTTCAGGGGGAATCACTATCCCTGAACTCAAGCAGTATTACAGAGCAATAGTGATAAAAACTGCATGGTATTGGTACAGAGACAGACAGATAGAACAATGGAATAGAATTGAAGACCCAGAAATGAACCCACACACCTATGGTCACTTGATTTTTGACAAAGGAGCCAAAACCATCCAATGGAAAAAAGATAGCATTTTCAGCAAATGGTGCTGGTTCAACTGGAGGGCAACATGTAGAAGAATGCAGATCGATCCATGCTTATCACCCTGTACAAAGTTTAAGTCCAAGTGGATCAAGGACCTCCACATCAAACCAGACACACTCAAACTAATAGAAGAAAAACTAGGGAAGCATCTGGAACACATGGGCACTGGAAAAAATTTCCTGAACAAAACACCAATGGCTCATGCTCTAAGATCAAGAATCGACAAATGGGATCTCATAAAACTGCAAAGCTTCTGTAAGGCAAAGGACACTGTGGTTAGGACAAAACGGCAACCAACAGATTGGGAAAAGATCTTTACCAATCCTACAACAGATAGAGGCCTTATATCCAAAATATACAAAGAACTCAAGAAGTTAGACCGCAGGGAAACAAATAACCCTATTAAAAAATGGGGTTCAGAGCTAAACAAAGAATTCACAGCTGAGGAATGCCGAATGGCTGAGAAACACCTAAAGAAATGTTCAACATCTTTAGTCATAAGGGAAATGCAAATCAAAACAACCCTGAGATTTCACCTCACACCAGTGCGATTGGCTAAGTTCAAAAACTCAGGTGACAGCAGATGCTGGCGAGGTTGTGGAGAAAGAGGAACACTCCTCCATTGTTGGTGGGATTGCAGACTGGTAAAACCATTCTGGAAATCAGTCTGGAGGTTCCTCAGAAAATTGGACATTGAACTGCCTGAGGATCCAGCTATACCTCTCTTGGGCATATACCCAAAAGATGCCTCAACATATAAAAGAGACACGTGCTCCACTATGTTCATCGCAGCCTTATTTATAATAGCCAGAAGCTGGAAAGAACCCAGATGCCCTTCAACAGAGGAATGGATACAGAAAATGTGGTACATCTACACAATGGAATATTACTCAGCTATCAAAAACAACGAGTTTATGAAATTCGTAGGCAAATGGTTGGAACTGGAAAATATCATCCTGAGTGAGCTAACCCAATCACAGAAAGACATACATGGTATGCACTCATTGATAAGTGGCTATTAGCCCAAACGCTTGAATTACCCTAGATCCCTAGAACAAACGAAACTCAAGACGGATGATCAAAATGTGAATGCTTCACTCCTTCTTTAAATGAGGAAAAAGAATACCCTTGGCAGGAAAGGGAGAGGCAAAGATTAAAACAGAGACTGAAGGAACACCCATTCAGAGCCTGCCCCACATGTGGCCCATACATATACAGCCACCCAATTAGACAAGATGGATGAAGCAAAGAAGTGCAGACCGACAGGAGCCGGATGTAGATCGCTCCTGAGAGACACAGCCAGAATACAGCAAATATAGAGGCGAATGCCAGCAGCAAACCACTGAACTGAGAATAGGTCCCCTATTGAAGGAATCAGAGAAAGAACTGGAAGAGCTTGAAGGGGCTCGAGACCCCAAAAGTACAACAATGCCAGGCAACCGGAGCTTCCAGGGACTGGGCCACTGCCTAAAGACTGTACATGGACTGACCCTGGACTCTGACCCCATAGGTAGCAATGAATATCCTAGTAGGAGCACCAGTGGAGGGGGAAGCCCTGGGTCCTGCTAAGACTGAACCCCCAGTGAACTAGTCTATGGGGGGAGGGCGGCAATGGGGGGAGGGTTGGGAGGGGAACACCCATAGGGAAGGGGAGGGGGGAGGGGAATGTTTGCCCGGAAACTGGGAAAGGGAATAACACTCGAAATGTATATAAGAAATACTCAAGTTAATAAAAAAAATGCTAATGATAACAAAAAAAATTATTTTTATTTTATTTACTTATTTATATAAATGTGTTGAACTATGCACACTATGGGCCACATTTAGAGGTCAGAGGAGAACATGTGGGAGTTATTTAGCTCCTTCCACCATGTCCATGTAGGTGTGGGTTAACAGCAACTGATCTTCTCCACTGAACTGGACCCAAAGCTTACTGCCTTAATTTCGAAAAGTTCGATTTAATTCTTTTGGAGTGGGTCGGGTACTAATTAAAATTTACCATTTAACAATGTTTTTGAAAATTTTTATATAGGCTATATGTCCACAAATTGCTATAAATAAACAATGGCAAATCTTGATTTAAAAAAAAAAACTATAGGTTTAAGGTACCAGAGGAAGGAGGAGGAAGTTAAAAGATATTCTCCTTACAAAATGCTTCTGATGCTCTTATGCATGGTAATAGATGTAAATGAAAATCACAGAAGGCTGGCATTTCCTTGTTTAACTTTAATGTGAAAGTTAATGTATCTGAGGAGGAAAAACACTAGACATTTAAAATTTTATATTATCTCCATGAAATCTTTTAGGTTTTCAGTATTTTAAAAAATAAGATTGTGCCCTTTCTCTTTCTCTTCAGGTCCCAGGTGTGCAGGAGCCACAGCTTACTATGCAGACAAGGCCAAGTCCAAGATCCACACCGTACACAACCAATCCCACAAATGGCACAGAAATGGCATCAAGAAACCCCAGTCACAAAGACACGAATCTCTTAAGGTGGCCAACCCCAGGTTTCTGAGGAACATGTGCTTTGCCAAGAAGCACAACAAGAAAATCCTGAAGAAGAAGCAGGCCACCAATGCAAAGGCAGTGAACGCAGAAGCAGAGGCCATCAAGGCCCTCGTGAAGCCTCAGGCCATCAAGCCCAAGATGCCAAAGGACCCCAGCTGCAAACAAAACCATCTGTCTTTCATTGTTCACCCCAAGATTGGCAAGAAGATTCAAAACCTAAAGGACCAAGAGTTGTAGGCTCTGACAACCAAAGCCCAAGGTTCAAACCAAGGAAGAGGCCACAGCTCCAGCAAAGGTCCAGGCTTCAGCTCCAGCAAAGGTCCAGGCTTCAGCTCCAGCCCAGGCTCCCAAGGGTGCCCAGGCCGCTGTGCAGGCCCCATAGAAAAGGCTCCTGCCAGTGTGAAGACAGACGGACTGCTGTGACACACCTACCCACACACTATTTGCAGATGACAGTGTCCTATGCTGTTTTTACAAATAAATTTGAGACAAGGAAAGAAAAGAAGATTGTAACTGAGAATATACTGAATATTGGATAACAATACAAATAAGAGAGAACTGAAACTTAAATATCTTTGATGCATTGAAGAAAAATAAAAACTCAAGTCAGTTACGTCTAAATATGAAAAGTCAGGGCCAGCAAGAAGGCATGTGACCAAGGAAGGCAGTAGCAGAGCTGGAATTAAAACCCAGATCTTTCCAGGTATCTTCTCACACCTCCATAGGCCACGCTGCATCCATAAGTCTCTTACTAGGTGTATGTGTATCCTGGTCTTGTCTCATAAAAATTTATAGAGCCATCAAAGCCTGCAATAAAAAAGCCCAGCTGAATTTCAGTTTTATGAAAATATTAAAGAACATCATTTTGTTGAACATTGTTTAGTCGCAATATCTCTTCCTGTTAAGTTTGATTTAGTGTTTAAGCAGAGATACCTAATCTTATATAAGTCTCAGCAGCAAATAATTCAGGCTTCAAATCAAATAAGCTTTAAATTCAACTTCCAGATTTGTGGGGGTTTCCCTATAATTGACAATGTAAGCTGTTGTTGCCTTTTACACAGGGAATTGTATGTCTCTCCTGTAATCTAATGAACTCTTTGAATTACATACCGATCAGTTCCCTTCTGCTTTGAAGTTTGTTTTTAACAATCAGAATCCACAAGATTCTCCAATTCAAGAAGACATTCACTTTTCTTTGCTGAAATTGTTTTTATTTGCATGTGATATGGAAGTGGAAGAAATCTATAGAGTCTCAATTATAGCTGAGCTTTATATATTAAAGTTCTAAACACTTATAAACAATATTCCATGCTTGAATGCCATGTGGCATACATTCAAACTTGTCTAATTTCCCATGGGCTAATATAGATAGCAAAATTTCATTTGTTGTCGTAAGTTCTGGATTTCTCTGTAGGCAAACATTTTCTGATTGCCCATTCTAACAAGGTCACTACAGTACATCCTGAGATGAGGTTCAAAGTTGAGAGTCTTGGCAGGAGACAGGGAAGGCATGAACAGTGATGACTTGAGTCCAATACGTCTCCTCATATCACTTATATACTAAAAAAATAATATGTAAGAAACATTGCACTAGATTATATTACATCTGTATCCATAGTATTGAAGCTCAGTGAAGGGAAGGAGGGAATGTTTCAAAGTCAATTCTCAATATGGCCTCCCCAAGGAGAATGGCTAGGAACTTGGCCTTAAAAAAATGGGAGGATTGGGGCTGAGGAGTTGGTTTGGTTGCAGACAACCTGCTCCACACTTACAAGGCCCTGATCTTATCTATAACATATAAAAGAGAAAGAACGGGTGAATTTTAATAGGAATAACCAGAAGGGAGAGAAGATACAGGAGGAGGGAGGAAGAGTGTGTTCCTGCAGAACAAACAGCAAAAGGGCAGAGAAGATTGGAAACTGAATGGCAATAAATACAACACTTAGTGCTGTACTTTGGGGTGTGCGTGTGTGTGTCTGTCAAAATCTGTGGCTAGCTAATTAGGTGCTAGGGAGAGAATTGTCAAGCCTTACTGTATAAAATGACAATGACTTATTTCAGCAAAGATGAAGTCTAAAGGTCTGGTCTTATGAAAGGTAACTCTGTAGCTACCATCTAAACAAACTCACAGAAGCAAGCAGAAGCAAATTACTTAGAGAAAGCCAGAAAACGTTGTGTGGCTATCATTGCACAATAGTAAGTTAAAAATTATCTTGCACACATATTTCTCACTTCATCACACACACACACACACACACACACACACAAATTCAAGAAACATTCTATTCTCTAAGGGTGCATATATACCTATAAGGGCATGGACTTTGGGTGACTGACTCATTCCTGTGCTCCTTTCTCACTAAGATAATCTGTGGCAGTTTTTCATTTTATATTTGTCAGCAATAGTCAAGATTTGTCACTGTGTTCAGGTACTAGCTCTTGGAATCAAAACAAATAGCTTTGCCTATCTCGTAAGAGAACTAAAAGCAGCATCTGGATTCTATAAAACTACTCTCTCTACTACAAACACTAAACAATTCTTTTCACTCATCCCAAAGAATCACATTTTAAACTCAGATTTATTGACATATAATTTACATACTTTATATCTTTTTCTTCTTTTGACAATGCTGGGTATAGAATACAGGACCTTGCATATAATAGGCAAAAACTACAAATGAACTACACCACTAGCCCTACAATTCACCCTTTTTAGTGGACAATGCTAGGAGATTTTTAGCAACACAGAGTTATTATCACTACAGTCAAGATATAGAACATGCCAGTCTTCCTAACAATAAGTGCACAGTAACATCTATGTAGTCAATCCTTCTATATCCTTTGAAAAAATGTTCCTTTACTTTATGTATATAGTTCGTCTTATTGCAAATTATTATATAACTAGAACTACATATATGTAAGCATTTTAGTATAGTTTCATCATTTGGCAGATCACATTGGCTATTCATCAGTTCACTCCTTTGCAATTCTGTATATTAATCTGTGTTATGAAAGAACCACAAGGTGTTTACCCTTCCATCTGTTGAAGACCATTTGCATTATTTCTAGCTTTGACATAAACATATACAGTCTTTACGAACACATTCTGTCTTTTCCATGAATGTAATATTTTCACTTTTCATGAGGAATAGCTGGAAGAAGATGACTGGGTTGCATATGTGGGACAGATTTTCCCAAAGTGACTGTACAAATTTACATTCCCACTAGCAACATATGGAAGTTTCAGTTAGTTTGCATCCTTTCATCACACATTTTTGTACTTTTCTTCCTTTCTTTTGTATTTCTCTTTGCATTGCAATGGCTTCTTTAAAAGGGTATCTCACTGCCATTTTAATTTTCATTTCTTTATCACGTCCTGATATTGAACACAGCTTTTCATATGCTTTTTTGCCATCCAAGCATCCTTTTAGGCATAATATTTCTTCCTTCCATTCTTTTTATCAGTCTATCAATCACCATCATTAGTCATCTATCAAATGAGCTGTCAGTTATCTATCATGTCTATATCTGTTTGATATGAAGGTTTTAGTATCTAATTTGATATTCTGGCATTCTACATTTTTCACGTCTTACATACAGATATGGGAGGGTGAATGGTAGAACCCTGCCTAAGTTACTATTTCAAAGCCATAGTTTCCTGTCTGTCTTCTCTGACATCCATGTGTTAGACTGATAGACATGTTTCCTCGTGGGGCCCTGGCACCTGGGGCTTTTCCAGGTGTGCGGGTTCAGGTGCGGGGATGGGGTGGAGAGAACTGAGGCAGGAAGGGGGCACTGCTTCTGCTGCCTTCTGCTAGTCATGTTCGGCTGCTGCCCTGCCGCTACTAGCAGGAGAGTGACTAGCTGGTAAGGGGTGCAGGGGAGCTTCTGTCGCTGATTTCAGATCACTTCCCCAAGCGGCAGTGTTAGAACTCTCATGACAGAAGCTCTCAGGTGATGGAATAATTCCTGCACACCTTTAATCCTGAACATGATTCTTAAATACAGTTTTTGGATGTGTCAGTGTCTGACAGCAGGTACGGGGGTATAGTCCTATTTCTATTACTGATCTGTCTTGAGCCTACATGACCTGTGGTCATGTCCTCACCTATGGAGGAGGGGTTTGGGGCATTGTTCTCTGTGACTGGTCTGTCTTGAGCCTATGTAACCTGTGGTCACATCCTCACCTGTGGAGGAGAGGCTTGTGGCATTACTCTACATGACTGGTCTGTCAAACCTCTCTACAGCGGTCTTTGGGGGCGTGGCTACATGAGGCCCTGATATCCTGGGAGAATGGGAATGCACCTGTAGTCTCGTTCAGGGTTTCCAGGTATTCAACCTATCTCGACCAGGAATCAGAGTACCATTCACAGCCTGCTGCCCCCACGTTCCCTCTATTCTATTATAAGTCTTTTATGTTCCCTGTTATTTATATTACTTGTGTGACCCTAAATCAAAAGAACTCTAGATGTGAAAAATAGAAGCCCAGTATGGTAAGACATGCTTAGCACTAGAAAGTTAAAAGCAGGAAGATCAGGAGTTTGATGCCAGCCTGTTATATAATGAGCTTGACCAATACATGAAACCTCAGCTATAGAGTAAGCTTGAGCTACATGAAACCCTTCTGAGATAAATACATACATACATACATACATACATACATACATACATACATACTATGCAAAGGAACAGATTTTTCAGAGTGCTTCCAAATCTGTCTTGCATTCTACTTCCAAGCCTTCATGACTTCTGCTCCATGACCCCTTTGCAGTGTAGCAGGACAATGGGGTATAGAGAAGAAGGCCTAAGATTAATACTTAGAAGAAACATATGGTAGAAGACTAGAACACTGGCTTCACACAAACCACATATACATAGCAAAATATGATTCATGATTCCCCACAGAAGTCAATGTGACTAAAATGGTAAAGAAAGTGAATGTTGGGCTCTAAGATGTTTGATCTTTACTGTCAATTGATGAGATTTGGAATCATGTAGGAGACATGTCTCTGGGAATTTCTGTGAGTATGTTCTAGAAAGAGGAAGAACTTCCTGCATGTGAGCCACAGAGGGTCTTGGGTACTAGACTACATTAAATGAAAAAATGATTTGTGCACAAGCATTAATCTCTCCTCTTTCCTGACTATAGATATAATGTGGCCAACTGCCTTGAGCTCCTGTGGCCATTCCTTCCGTGCCATGGACTGAACGCTCAAACGTAGAATTGCTTTAATCAGGCATTTGCTCACAGTACTGAAAACATGTAACTGATAAATAGTTCTAGTTTTTCCTAGAAGTATTATGCTAAGACAGACATTGAAAAGCAATGGTATCTTTTAAGAGTAGAATCCAGTTTGGTCATGATAATGACTGGCATACTGACTTGTGCACCCAGAACAAAAAAAAATGGTATCTTTAAGAATATCCACATTCCAAGAATTCCAGGAAAGCCACATCTGATCACTGTTGACAGAAAATGGTAAAAAGACAAAAAGTTCCTCAAGGATAAAAAAAAACAAAAGAACAATATAAACTACAGCCCAACTTTTTGAAGGCTCAGTCTTTTAAAAGTCCCAGTTCTCCTTAAAAATATACAAAATCCCTTAACTGTGAGATTTTATCAATTAAAAAACCAAGTTACATATTCCAAGAGAGAGCCATCAAGTCCTAATAACAGTCAAATCAAAGCAGAAACAAACCCTCAACAGGAGAAATAACTAACTGTCCAATTTCTTGTACTCACTCAAAATCTTCAGTGTCACAAAAAGTCGCTTGTCTTGTAGGCTCAGGGTGAGACTACTCCATACCTAAGCATGACCTTAGCAGTGGTCCCAAAGGAGAGCTGGAGTCTTGTCTACTTCATTCACCACTCTGATCTCAGTGTTTGCCACAGAATTGGCACAGAAAGAACGGAGTTTTGAATGAGTAGATAGGTGGATGCCTTTTGAGAACAAATTCAGAGTTTAGTTCACTGAAGTAATATTTGTATGGCTAGTTAATTAAGAACTATTCTTTCAGATGCACCTAGACCTATTGCAATGTGATGTGCAATAGTTGGTTGATATCGATGGGAGGCCTCCTATTTCCAGAGACGGGGAGAAGAGTTGGATGAGGGAAGGGTAGAGGAGGAGGAGGGACTGGGAGGAGAAGAGGAAGGGGAAGCTGCAATTGTTGAGAACCACTGCTCTATATAGATATTCATGTGCCTCACTTTGGCTATCAAACTATGAATAAAAAAATTAATTTCCTCCTAATGACAGTCTCCAAATTCGCCTCCATCTGTACCATGGGCGCCAATGCCTCGGCATTAGAGAAAGAGATTGGTCCAGAACAGTTTCCGGTCAACGAGCACTATTTTGGATTAGTCAATTTTGGGAATACCTGCTACTGCAACTCCATTCTCCAAGCACTTTATTTTTGTCGTCCGTTTCGGGACAAAGTTCTGGCATACAAGAGTCAGCCCAGAAAAAAGGAAAGCCTCCTCACCTGCCTGGCAGACCTCTTCCACAGCATAGCCACCCAGAAGAAGAAGGTCGGCGTGATCCCGCCCAAGAAGTTCATCACCAGATTGCGGAAGGAAAACGAGCTGTTTGATAACTACATGCAACAAGATGCCCATGAATTCTTAAATTACCTACTCAATACAATTGCTGATATTCTACAAGAAGAAAGAAAGCAGGAGAAGCAAAATGGCCGATTACGTAACGGGGATGTGGACAGCGAGGATAACAACAGCACGCCAGACCCAACGTGGGTCCACGAGATTTTTCAGGGAACATTAACTAATGAAACCAGGTGTCTTACTTGTGAAACTATAAGCAGCAAAGATGAAGATTTTTTAGACCTTTCTGTTGACGTGGAACAAAACACATCAATCACTCACTGCCTAAGAGGGTTCAGTAACACGGAGACTCTGTGCAGTGAATACAAATACTACTGTGAAGAATGCCGGAGCAAGCAGGAGGCACACAAACGGATGAAAGTTAAGAAACTACCCATGGGTTGGGGATTTAGCTCAGTGGTAGAGCGCTTGCCTAGGAAGCACAAGGCCCTGGGTTCGGTCCCCAGCTCCGAAAAAAAAAAAAAAAAAACCAAAAAAAAAAAAAAAAAAAAAAAAGAAACTACCCATGATCCTGGCTCTGCACCTGAAGAGGTTTAAGTACATGGACCAGCTTCATCGATATACAAAGCTTTCTTACCGGGTGGTGTTTCCTTTAGAACTCCGTCTGTTTAACACTTCAGGAGACGCAACCAACCCTGACAGAATGTATGACCTGGTCGCTGTTGTGGTTCACTGTGGAAGTGGTCCCAATCGAGGCCATTATATTGCAATAGTTAAGAGTCATGATTTTTGGTTGTTATTTGATGACGACATTGTAGAAAAAATAGACGCACAAGCTATTGAAGAATTCTACGGACTGACATCTGACATCTCCAAGAACTCTGAGTCTCGGGACTTTCAGTCTCGGGACTGAAAGGTGCCGCAGTGGAAAGAAGCTTCTGCTTGCTTCTCTGGTTGCTTCCGAAAGGATCGAGCTGATGTTTAAGAAGAGAGAAAGAGAGACAGACAGACGCAGGACGCTCAGGGCAGTAGCTCACTTTGCATACAATAAAGCAAAGGCTGGATTAACACGCCCTTCCGGTCACGTTAGTTGAATTTTTTGCTCAGGAATCATGCTGTCTGCAGTTCCACACAAGGACGTGATCAGAGATACCAGCTCTTGTGAAGCAGCTGCCAGCTGCCGACACGGTTTCCGTAGTCATCGCACCAAGGATGATGTGAGTTCTTCGGGAGGGCAGTGGAGGAGTTAGGATGTGCTAGGGTGATTGAGCACACCGCACTGTGCGCCAGCGCGCGGGATGCGTGCGTGCACTGTGCATGGAGCAGTGACGGTCTCTTCAAGCATCCCGAAAAGTACCTTTGGGCCCAACACTTGCAGTTGCCTTCCTGACGCACAGAGCACAGACACGGAGCCCAGTGTCAGGAGGTCAAAGATACCTGCTTCTCTGGAGAAGCGTGTGATCATATACAGTGTATGTACATGGAGGGAACAGCTGGTCAAAACTGGCTTCTTGATTCCCCAAGGGGAGAGACTGGCTTTGTAATGATCTTTTTTCCTTATTTATTTTACTTAAACTGGTTGAGTCCAAGCATTGTATGAAGTGCCCGTGATTCTACCAGCTAGTCTTGGCGTATTTGATTTGTTTGTCAGCTGAGGCAGTCCTGTTGTCCGTTTCTGTTTTCAAGGTGAACTGAACATTGTAACTGAATCACTAAGGTAATCATGAGAGGATCGTAGTGAGCGGGGTCAGTGCTGTCCCGAGGGACTGTCTCTGGCTGAGCACTTGCTCCTTGGTTATAGTTTGTCACTTTTTTTTAAAGCTTTAAATGCAGTGAAGTAGGAGTTCCCTGTTGCTAGAGTGATAAAGGAAGCCCCAGCATGAGGCTGGCCTGCTGCCAGCCCGAACCCCAGGACGTCGGTGCGTGCAGCTGTGGCAGTCTTTAGTCCTGTTTTAGCCTTGGGAAGGACTAATAGAGCAGCCAGAACCCCATCAGCCAGGGCAGCTCAAGCCCTTTGGAAGATTACATTTTGGTAGTGTAGTAATCTCAAAAAGAAGCCCCTCGCCCTCCTGACCTGAGTGTCCTATTAGAGCGCTGTTCAGACACTTACAGCTAGATCTGTTGGGAGTTTAGGGAACAGTACGGGAGTCTCCACATATGGCCAGGCATCAAGTGTATGACAGTGGCTGAATGTAACTTGCAGTAAGTGGTTGAGGATTCTACTCAAAGTCCAGCTTCAGACTCTGTGTAGCCATCCTCACACACACTCCTCATAGTGTGGTGGCGGCCTGTTGATAAAGCCCCTGGTTTTCTAAAGCTATTTTACTAAAACTGTTGACTGAGAAGAAAACAGCAAAAAGAAATGTTTTTTGTGCTGCTATGATTAACATTTATTTTCTACCTTTAGCTCAGGAAATGACTTCATCTATTCATCCCATAAGCAGATTTGCAACGGGGTCACTTAGCTAATCGGGCTTCGTAGACAGATGTGCTGGGAGAAAAAGATGACCTTTTGGCAAACTCATTTTGATAGTTTCTGAAGCCTTACCCTGGCTGGGTTTCGTGATCTGCCAGCATTGCACAGAGAACGGCAACCAAGAGCACGGGGGTTAGAGCTGCGCGCGAGAGAGCACACGCCCGTCGGGCCCACACCAGACTGTGTTGGAATTCAGAACTGCATTCTCTGCAGCTTTGTGTTCAAAGAAAAGGCATAAAGTAGGGCTGAGGCCTTGAGGCTGCCGTGCGCAGCCCTGAAGTACTGTGTCTGCTTGCACACGTTATTTTGAAGCAGGAAAAGCCTAGTTAAGTTCTCCACAAGGCAAGTTATAGCAGGGGGCCAAGCTCCAGGCAGGCAGCCTTGCTTGGCTCAGGTCTGTGCTGTACGGTTTGCAGGGGACGGAATCCTGGGTGTTGGCTCTAAATTTACTTTTTATCCTTAGTGCAGATGGATCTGAGTAAGACATTTTGAATTTTATCAGAAACTCAGTAAACTTAAAAAAACATACAGGGTTTGGGTTGGGGACTGGGATAACAGGTATAAGAAGTGAGAAAGAAAGGTGACCCACCCAGCACACATTTCAGGTGATTGTTTGCCTGTGATTATTATGAGGGCAGATGCGAGTTTGGACAAGGCTGGTTGCTCTGTAATTATGTACATGTTTGCTTGGGCAGCCGTCCCAAATTTTGTATATTAGAACAAGAGTTTCTATGAATTATCATAACTAAAGTAAATATTCTAAGTGGAGCCCACTTGCGATCATCAGCCTCTGTCACGAGGATTTTACCTTTAGAAGGTTACTCAAGACAGGAGCCGGTGGCTTAGGAAGGGGCAAGGAAATGTGCTGTAGCGGCCTGTGGCTTCAGCCATCAGCATCCCTCGGGGTTTTCTTTCCATGATGACCATAGAAGACCTCACTTTGATAACATGCTCCTCCTGATGCTTTCTGTAAAGATGTTCTTCATAAGCAGTCTCTCGTGAGGGATGTGGCTGGGAGCTGGGAGGCAAGGGACTGCAGTGAACTTAGCTGTGTGACCTTGGGCAAGTCACCTAACCTCTCTGTGCTTCAGTCTCCCTCTTGTAAATGGGAGTAATACCTACCTCACAGGGTTGTTGTGGGGATTAATTAGAGAGGAAGTCTGTAAAGCATTTAAAAGGTTCTTGAAGAAGGCGCTATATAAATACAAAATAATATCTATTAAAGTTGAAAAAAAATTAATTTCCAAGGAATTATAATTCTTACAGGAGTCTCATGCTGGGAGAAGAAAAAGGCTGGAGCAACTTGTCTTATAGAAAGATTTATCACACAGTTCTGACTTCTCACTTCACCCTGCAGGACAGCTGGAATCTAAAACATTGACAAGTTAATGATGAACAGGACCCTACCTTCACCTGGTCTATAGCTATGCATACCTCATGTCTTCAAAACTTACATTAATACCCAAAGACAAGCTTGTGGGGAGTAGTAAATGATTCTTTTATTTGTTCCTTTTCCCAATATCACTACATTGAATAAACCTTTTTTCTCTGTTTTCTACTATTATTTGTCGCTTTAATTAGCCTATTTAGAGCAATATCTAGCTTGTTAGGGCTGCCTGGACCACATCAACCCTGGAAACACTAGTGTGCATTACAATGTTCTGCAATTTGCAAAAATAGTAGGTGTAGTGAAGTATGTCTTTCATTATGGTAGGGATAAGAATTAATCTTCTCTAAAAAGATTTATTCATTTTTATTTGTTGTGTAAAGGTGTTTTGCCTGAATGTAGGTCTATGTACCACATGTAAACAGTCCCCATGGAAGCCAGAAGAGGAAGTGGGATCCATTGGAATTGGAGTTATGAGTTGATATGTGGGTAATGGGAATCAAATTTAGGTCCTCTGGAAGAGTAACCAGTGTTCTTAACTACTCAGTCACATCTCCAGTCCAAGAGTTAATATTCTTTTTTAAAAAAAATACTATGGCATAGCACTTACATAGACTCCAGGTTCAATTTCTAGGATCAGAGGAAAAAAATAACTGACCACAAAACCATAATATCAATGGCATAATCATCTTGGAAAAGAATTTAGAAAGAAAACTGTAAGCTTTGTACATGTTGGGGCCTTTGCAGTGTCTGGAGAACACTTCTCCAGGACTTCCCCCCCCCCTCGTTCTTTATTGGTATGCTCCACAACTCCCTTACACATACCCTTATTCCCTCACACATATAAAGCAGGTGCTTGAAAGAAACGATTCCAATTTTCCCTGTCTAGAGGGTATAAACCATTACACCTTCAGGAAGAACCTTTAGAACAGGTGGTTATTCAGGGTCACTATAATATATTACTGGAGATTTGGAAGGCTTAAGCCACAGACTAGGCAGCTTCAAGAATACATAAATTCAGGTCTGCAAGTAGCATAAAGGTAAGCCTTTTTGTTGAATTCCCAGTACCACCACCACTACCAAATACATAATGGTGGTGGTGCTAGAGGTGAGGTGATGATGGTGGTAGTAGTAGTAATAGGAGGAAGAGGAGGAAAATAGAAACCCCATTTCTAGAGGTTAAGCTAGAAAATGGCAAAACAATTCTGAACAGGGCTGGCTCTGACAGTCTGTGAGGAAAGGATCTTTTTCCTAGGCCTCTTTGCATTGCACATATGGATGCCTGTTCCTGAGTCTTTATGTCAACCATCTTCTCTCTCCCCCTTTTCTAGATATACAAAAGTCATAATCATTTAGGCTATGCCCCCAATACCTTCATTTTATAGTTATTACCTCTGTAAAACCTTTATCTCCAAGTAAAGTCATACTTGGGTAGTGGGAGTTAGAATTTCAACATATATTTTATTTTGTTAGAATTATTAGCTCTCAGTATTCCATACATTCATGACCCAGAAGTGGAAGAATAGTTTTTGTTCTAAAATGCAAACTAATGGCATTGCAAAAGTTCCTGAAAATGATCACCAGATAGTATACCATGCAGTCATCACAATGTACCATGGAAATTCTGGCATAATTTGACATCTGCCTTTTTGTAAGCTGGCTGGACTTCTGTTTGTCTCATCTGATTGAGGAAGGATGACTGTTCAGCCAAGAGTAAAGCAGCTATCTTTTATTTTTTGTGTGCTTCAAACCTAGAAATGTGATGCATTTTCAAAGTCTATTGTTGTTTATGATTGCATCTCATTCTACAGGTTATATGAATGTGATGCTGCAAGTATATTCTGTAATAAAGATCAGAATTTTCATTAACCAGGAAGAACAAAAACCAAAAACGACATTTATCCTGGAAGATAATATCATACTGAATGATCTTGACATATACTGCTTAATGTAGGGAATGGATGAAAAGTGAGGTCAGAACATATTAAGTAAGCAGTTGTAGTGTGCATTAGAGACCATTGCATATGAATTCTAGTCCAATGAAGCATATGCACATAATATAAACTACTTTTGTATTATTCTAAGCAAAAATGCAAAGCTAGGTATGGTGTCTGTCTTAGTTAGGATTTCCATTGCTGTGAAAGACACCATGACCACAATTCTGACAAAACAAAACATTTAATTGGGGTTGGCTTACAGTTTCAGAGGTTTAGTCCATTATTGTCATGGCAGGAAGCATGGCAGCAGCAGGCAGACATGGTGCTGGAAAAGGAGCTGGGGGTTCTACATTTTGATCTGTAGGCAACAATTGTTTTCTTAGTATATAGTTTTTTCTGATTGGAGAAAGATGGATTCTCAAAATAGCTTTAATTTGCATTTTGTGATGGCCAAATATGATGAACATTCTAAAGAATACTATCTGCTTGTTTCATAAACCTCCTTGTTTATTGTCAGTTTTATGTTTCAATGTTTACTTTTTTTTGCACTTCTTTGTATACTCTAGAGATCAGCGTGCTGCCTGACATATCACAGAGATTTTCTCCCAGTTTGTAGCCTATGTGTTTCCTCTGAAGATAGTTACCTTTGCTGTGAAAACTGTTTAAAATTTATAAAACCTCACTTGTTGATTCTATGGATAACAGTTCTAAAATCAAGAAACGAAATGGTTTCTTGCAAATGACTTATCTACATAGACAACTCCAATAAATATGCCAAAATTTTTTCTTAGAGTTACTGAATTTAATTTAACTTAACTGTGTTGCTAAGAGAACTACATACAAAATTAATTGTCCTTCCATGTGCTAGTAATAAGTTATTAGAATTCAGAAATTTTGTGTACTATTCATAAAAGCATTAAAAGTTTAAAGACTGAAGTTTAGCTCCTAAGAATCTGTGTAGGGTCTATAGGTATAAAAACCAAACAATACTAATGAAATAAATGAAAGCTCTAATTAAATTAATATATCAACTCTGAAGCATGAAAGACAGTATTGTTAAGAAATCAAATTTTTCCAAAACTGATCTGTGGATTCCAGTCATACAAAAAAAAAAAAAATCCCAGCAAGATTTCAACACAGACACAAGATGCCAAAACCAAGTTTCTACATTTGCAAGAATGGGCGTGGAAACTAAACTGGTTAAGTTTTCTGATTAAAATGGAGTTGGACTCCATATCGATATTAGAAAGATAGTAAAAATTACACGAATAGACAGAAACTAGACAGCATATTTAGCATTGATATTAGGAAAAGCATTCTGTTGGTGTTGGGGTTTGTTTTTTGGCATGTGCGCGGGGTAGGGAAGGAACTAATGCCTAGGGCTATCAGAATAGAAAACACTCTTTAGGAAAAGCAAGCAAAAGGAAGGAAATGATCACTGCAACAACAGAATCAATAACGGAAAGTGGAAAAATTACAAAAGTCAATTTTAAGAGAAATTTGTTTCTTCAAAAAGATCAATAAAAGTAACTGTTCATACAAGTAACAAAAACATCAAAAGTGCTCAAAATCAAGAATAAAATGGGACACATCATTGAAATATGCTGGACACAAAACATGCTCAAAATGGATATTTTAAATAAATATACCAGGAGTCATTCAACATGACAAGCAAAACTGTTAGATAAATCAAATTCATAATTTAAAAACCCATAGGAAAGAAATCATCAGACCTAAACATTTTCACTGGAAAATTCTAGTAAAATTTTAAAGAATTAACACTGATTCTCCACAATTGCTTTGGGAGAACATAGGAAGTGAAGCACATTTGCATGCAGTTTAGAAGCTAGTTTTACCCCAAACAGGACAAAAATATTGCAAGAAAATGGAAGTAGCACAATAGCAGCCAGGAAAAGCAAGGTAAGTCCTTAAACACAGTAACAGCAAGGAGGGAAGCAAGAGGAGGAGAAGCAGCATGGAGGAATATGTGAATGATCCTCGTCATGTATCTCTATATAGATACAGGCTGATATGAATATTTCTTAAGGATGGATTTCTGTAGCTCAATTTATCTTATCTAGATGGGCGGCTTATATCTTTATCAATTGGTTGTGAGTTTATTGTGTGGTTGTATTGTAGATTGAGAATTTAACATGTAAATCTGATTGATAAAATACAGTTTATTGAGTCATGATTTCACTGGGTAGTTGGGACTGTGGGCAGAGTCTATGGTAGGGAGCCGTGATAGGCCAGCCCATGCTGGACTTCTAGAGCCCTGATTTTACCAGGTAGCTGGAACCGGAGAGTTCAAGGCTAGCAGAGAGCCACAGGGAAATATACTAATCAGAGATAAATTATGGTTAGTTCCATATGGCCCCACAGGTGCCAGAACTAACTCTAAGGACCAGCGTGTCAAAAATCTAGAGTTTCCATATTCCTATATTGGCAAAATTAATTTCATCAAAAAGTAATCTACATATTCAATATTATACTACTAAAACAGTTCTGCAGTATCACTCAAGACAAGAAACATTAAAAATCACAGATATAGGAAAAATAATCCAAAAACTCATATGAAACCAAAAAAGAGCACAAATGGCCACAGTGATTCTAAGGAGTAAGAACACAGCTTCTTTTCTTATAGAGCCCTGAATTGCCTATCTAGCGGTGGAACCACCCATAGTGGGCTGGACTTTCCACATCAATCAACAATTAAGAAAATGCTACTCAGATGTGCCTTTGGGACAATTTGACAGAGGCATTTCTTCAGCTAAAGTTTCCTCCTCCTAAGTCACTTCTGTTAATGTCAAATTGACAAAATGTAACAGCACAATGGGTAAAGAATGTATCAGCAGAGCACACAGCACATAAGACTAGGAAAACATCTTTACCAGCTGTACTTCAGACAAAAGGCTAATATCAAGAATTTACAAGGAGTGGCAAAACAATGAACACTAAAACCCTCCTACCAATAAACAAATGGACTGATGAAATGAATAGACCTCAAAAGGAGAAACACAAATGGTCATTATGTGTTAATTGCAGAAATACAAATTAAAATGAACTTAGGATACTACTTCACTCCAAAACGGCTACCATGAAGAAATTTGACAACAAATGTTGAAAAAAGATGTGGGGAAAGGAGAACCCTTATTTGGTGATGGTGGGAGCACAAATTAATCCAGGCATTATGAAAATCAGTATAAAAATAAAAATAGAAATACCACATGAACCACTGTTGTGCATATCCTAAAAGGTCTCCATAAACTATCATGGAGATTTTTTTTAAAGCATGTGTATTGCTGCAATATTCACAAATGCTATGGGATGAGATTAGCTTAGATGTCCTTCAACAGATGAATGGATGGTTCACATACAAAATGGATAAGTATTCAACTGTAAAGAAAACTGAAATGTGTAGGAAAATGAATGTACATGGAGATAGCGTTAAGGGAGATCGCTTAAACTGGAAAAGAAAAAAGAGAGGGAGGGAGGGAAGGAAGGAAGGAAGGAAGGAAGGAAGGAAGGAAGGAAGGGAAAAATAATTCTTTTTCCATATGCGATGTTAGCCCATAATGTGTATATGTATCTATGTAAACAGTACAAGTGTGGGTGGAGTCTGAGCTGTAGAAAGGAAGCCAAGAAGGGATAAAATGAGATGACGAGGAAGGACAGAATATAGAAAAAAATAACACATGAGACATAAAATAGGATAATTTTTTATTCTAGTTTAAATATCACAGATTTATCCTGAGTATTAGAGTACCATGAACTTCTAACTTCTCTCTCTCTCTCTCTCTCTCTCTCTCTCTCTCTCTCTCTCTCTCTCTCTCTCTCGCTCTCTCTCTCTCTCTGTCTCTCCCCCCTCCTTCTTTTCTTTTTGTCTGCATCTAAAAGAATCTAACATTTCTTATTCATTTGAGGCATGGTAGCGCAAGTTGTCCTTTCTTTTTAGGTCAATTGGCCATTGATACAATGGAAACTTGACACAGCTAGTCACTGAAAACATTTTCACACAATTCACTCAAGAAAATTGACTTTAAAACAATTTGGGGGTGGGGGAAGGATTTTGTAACCTAAATCCTTTCCCTTTATTCTTCTGTTTCAGTGTAAGTCATTCTGTCCTGCTGCTATTTAAAATGGACACTACACTGCTATACATGAAATAACATATGGTTTTAATTAAATTTTAATAAATAAAACCTGGGTGAAAGGGAATGAAAGACAAGCTGTGGACTGAAGGGCGGTGTTCTCACATCCAACACAGAATTTGTGCTTTGCATATTGAAGCAGTCTCAAAACTTTACACCAGTCCAAGTGGATCAAGGACCTCCACATCAAGCCAGATACACTCAAACTAATAGAAGAAAAATTAGGGAAGCATCTGGATCACATGGGCACTGGAAAAAATTTCCTGAACAAAACACCAATGGCTTATGCTCTAAAATCAAGAATCGACAAATGGGATCTCATAAAACTGCAAAGCTTCTGTAAGGCAAAGGACACTGTGGTTAGGACAAAAGGGCAACCAACAGATTGGGAAAAGATCTTTACCAATCCTACAACAGATAGAGGCCTTATATCCAAAATATACAAAGAACTCAAGAAGTTAGACCGCACGGAGACAAATAACCCTATTAAAAATGGGGTTCAGAGCTAAACAAAGAATTCACAGCTGAGGAATGCCGAATGGCTGAGAAACACCTAAAAAAATGTTCAACATCTTTAGTCATAAGGGAAATGCAAATCAAAACAACCCTGAGATTTCACCTCACACCAGTGAGAATGGCTAAGATCAAAAACTCAGGGGACAGCAGATGCTGGCAAGGATGAGGAGAAAGAGGAACACTCCTCCATTGTTGGTGGGATTGCAGACTGGTACAACCATTCTGGAAATCAGTCTGGAGGTTCCTCAGAAAATTGGACATTGAACTGCCTAAGGATCCAGCTATACCTCTCTTGGGCATATACCCAAAAGATGCCCCAACATATAAAAAAGTCACGTGCTCCACTATGTTCATCGCAGCCTTATTTATAATAGCCAGAAGCTGGAAAGAACCCAGATGGCCTTCAACAGAGGAATGGAGACAGAAAATGTGGTACATCTACACAATGGAATATTACTCAGCTATCAAAAATGATGACTTTATGAAATTCGTAGGCAAATGGTCGGAACTGGAAAATATCATCCTGAGTGAGGTAACCCAATCACAGAAAAACACACATGGTATGCACTCATTGATAAGTGGCTATTAGCCCAAATGCTTGAATTACCCTAGATGCCTAGAACAAATGAAACTCAAGACGGATGATCAAAATATGAATGCTTTACTCCTTCTTTAAAAGGGGAACATGAATACCCTTGGCAGGGAATAGAGAGGCAAAGATTAAAACAGATACAGAAGGAACACCCATTCAGAGTCTGCCCCACATGTGGCCCACACATATACAGCCATCCAATTAGACAAGATGGATGAAGCAAAGAAGTGCAGACCGACAGGAGCCGGATGTAGATCGCTCCTGAGAGACACAGCCAGAATACAGCAAACACAGAGGCGTATGCCAGCAGCAAACCACTGAACTGAGAACAGGACCCCCGTTGAAGGAATCAGAGAAAGAACTGGAAGAGCTTGAAGGGGCTCGAGACCCCATATGTACAACAATGCCAAGCAACCAGAGCTTCCAGGGACTAAGCCACTACCTAAAGACTATACATGGACTGACCCTGGACTCTAACCTCATAGGTAGCAATGAATATCCTAGTAAGAGCACCAGTGGAAGGGGAAGCCCTGGGTCCTGCTAAGACTGAACCCCCAGTGAACTAGATTGTTGGGGGGAGGGCGGCAATGGGGGGAGGATGGGGAGGGGAACACCCATAAAGAAGGGGAGGGGGGAGGGGGATGTTTGCCCGGAAACCGGGAAAGGGAATAACACTCGAAATGTATATAAGAAATTCTCGCTTCCTGGTTGCTGCCGCTGCAGAGAGCCCCTGGGCAGCACCCCACGAGCGAACCTGAGCCTCGGGACCACAGGTAAGACCAAATTTTCTGCTGCAAGAAAGCTGCCTGGTGAGCTTGGGACACACGGAAACAGAATTTCTCTAGGACCGGGCACGTTCTGTGTTTACCGGAAGTCCCACACCCGCGGATCCCGGCCCGCAGCCGCTCTCTGCTCCCAGACCCGGTGAGAGAGAGACCCAACAGCCTGGTCAGGTGGGCACTCCTGAGGCTGCAGAGCGGAAGAGACCACCAACAGTGCTCACCCCTGCCCACATCCCTGGCCCAGGAGGAAACTGTATAAGGCCTCTGGGCTCCCGTGGGGGAGGGCCCAGGAGCGGCAGGACCCCTGCCAGAGACACCGCCGGACCCTGAAGGAAACAGACCGGATAAACAGTTCTCTGCACCCAAATCCCGTGGGAGGGAGAGCTAAACCTTCAGAGAGGCAGACAAGCCTGGGAAACCAGAAGAGACTGCTCCCTGCACACACATCTCGGACGCCAGAGGAAAAAGCCAAAGACCATCTGGAACCCTGGTGCACTGAAGCTCCCGGAAGGGGCGGCACAGGTCTTCCTGGTTGCTGCCGCTGCAGAGAGCCCCTGGGCAGCACCCCACGAGCGAACCTGAGCCTCGGGACCACAGGTAAGACCAAATTTTCTGCTGCAAGAAAGCTGCCTGGTGAACTCAAGACACAGGCCCACAGGAACAGCTGAAGACCTGTAGAGAGGAAAAACTACACGCCCGAAATCAGAACACTCTGTCCCCATAACTGACTGAAAGAGAGGAAAACAGGTCTACAGCACTCCTGACACACAGGCTTATAGGACAGTCTAGCCACTGTCAGAAATAGCAGAACAAAGTAACACTAGAGATAATCTGATGGCGAGAGGCAAGCGCAGGAAACCAAGCAACAGAAACCAAGACTACATGCCATCATCGGAGCCCAATTCTCCCACCAAAGCAAACACGGAATATCCAAACACACCAGAAAAGCAAGATCTAGTTTCAAAATCATATTTGATCATGATGCAGGAGGACTTCAAGAAAGACGTGAAGAACTCCCTTAGAGAACAAGTAGAAGCCTACAGAGAGGAATCGCAAAAATCCCTGAAAGAATTCCAGGAAAACACAATCAAACAGTTGAAGGAATTAAAAATGGAAATAGAAGCAATCAAGAAAGAACACATGGAAACAACCCTGGATATAGAAAAACAAAAGAAGAGACAAGGAGCTGTAGATACAAGCTTCACCAACAGAATACAAGAGATGGAAGAGAGAATCTCAGGAGCAGAAGATTCCATAGAAATCATTGACTCAACTGTCAAAGATAATGTAAAGCGGAAAAAGCTACTGGTCCAAAACATACAGGAAATCCAGGACTCAATGAGAAGATCAAACCTAAGGATAATAGGCATAGAAGAGAGTGAAGACTCCCAGCTCAAAGGACCAGTAAATATCTTCAACAAAATCATAGAAGAAAACTTCCCTAACCTAAAAAAAGAGATACCCATAGACATACAAGAAGCCTACAGAACTCCAAATAGATTGGACCAGAAAAGAAACACCTCCCGTCACATAATTGTCAAAACACCAAACGCACAAAATAAAGAAAGAATATTAAAAGCAGTAAGGGAAAAAGGTCAAGTAACATATAAAGGGAGACCTATCAGAATCACACCAGACTTCTCACCAGAAACTATGAAGGCCAGAAGATCCTGGACTGATGTCATACAGACCCTAAGAGAACACAAATGCCAGCCCAGGTTACTGTATCCAGCAAAACTCTCAATTAACATTGATGGAGAAACCAAGATATTCCATGACAAAACCAAATTTACACAATATCTTTCTACAAATCCAGCACTACAAAGGATAATAAATGGTAAAGCCCAACATAAGGAGGCAAGCTATACCCTAGAAGAAGCAAGAAACTAATCGTCTTGGCAACAAAAGAAAGAGAACGAAAGCACACAAACATAACCTCACATCCAAATATGAATATAACGGGAAGCAATAATCACTACTCCTTAATATCTCTCAATATCAATGGCCTCAACTCCCCAATAAAAAGACATAGATTAACAAACTGGATACGCAATGAGGACCCTGCATTCTGCTGCCTACAGGAAACACACCTCAGAGACAAAGACAGACACTACCTCAGAGTGAAAGGCTGGAAAACAACTTTCCAAGCAAATGGTCAGAAGAAGCAAGCTGGAGTAGCCATTCTAATATCAAATAAAATCAATTTCCAACTAAAAGTCATCAAAAAAGATAAGGAAGGACACTTCATATTCATCAAAGGAAAAATCCACCAAGATGAACTCTCAATCCTAAATATCTATGCCCCAAATACAAGGGCACCTACATACGTAAAAGAAACCTTACTAAAGCTCAAAACACACATTGCACCTCACACAATAATAGTGGGAGATTTCAACACCCCACTCTCATCAATGGACAGATCATGGAAACAGAAATTAAACAGTGATGTCGACAGACTAAGAGAAGTCATGAGCCAAATGGACTTAACGGATATTTATAGAACATTCTATCCTAAAGCAAAAGGATATACCTTCTTCTCAGCTCCTCATGGTACTTTCTCCAAAATTGACCATATAATTGGTCAAAAAACGGGCCTCAACAGGTACAGAAAGATAGAAATAATCCCATGCGTGCTATCGGACCACCAGGGCCTAAAATTGGTCTTCAATAACAGTAAGGGAAGAATGCCCACATATACGTGTTAATTGAACAATGCTCTACTCAATGATAACCTGGTCAAGGAAGAAATAAAGAAAGAAATTAAAAACTTTTTAGAATTTAATGAAAATGAAGATACAACATACCCAAACTTATGGGACACAATGAAAGCTGTGCTAAGAGGAAAACTCATAGCGCTGAGTGCCTGCAGAAAGAAACAGGAAAGAGCATATGTCAGCAGCTTGACAGCACACCTAAAAGCTCTAGAACAAAAAGAAGCAAATACACCCAGGAGGAGTAGAAGGCAGGAAATAATCAAACTCAGAGCTGAAATCAACCAAGTAGAAACAAAAAGGACCATAGAAAGAATCAACAGAACCAAAAGTTGGTTCTTTGAGAAAATCAACAAGATAGATAAACCCTTAGCCAGACTAACGAGAGGACACAGAGAGTGCGTCCAAATTAACAAAATCAGAAATGAAAAGGGAGACATAACTACAGATTCAGAGGAAATTCAAAAAATCATCAGACCTTACTATAAAAACCTATATTCAACAAAATTTGAAAATCTTCAGGAAATGGACAATTTCCTAGACAGATACCAGGTATCGAAGTTAAATCAGGAACAGATAAACCAGTTAAACAACCCCATAACTCCTAAGGAAATAGATGCAGTCATTAAAGGTCTCCGAACCAAAAAGAGCCCAGGTCCAGACGGGTTTAGTGCAGAATTCTATCAAACCTTCATAGAAGACCTCATACCAATATTATCCAAACTATTCCACAAAATTGAAACAGATGGAGCCCTACCGAATTCCTTCTACGAAGCCACAATTACTCTTATACCTAAACCACACAAAGACACAACAAAGAAAGAGAACTTCAGACCAATTTCCCTTATGAATATCGACGCAAAAATACTCAATAAAATTCTGGCAAACCGAATTCAAGAGCACATCAAAACAATCATCCACCATGATCAAGTAGGCTTCATCCCAGGCATGCAGGGATGGTTTAATATACGGAAAACCATCAACATGATCCATTATATAAACAAACTGAAAGAACAAAACCACATGATCATTTCATTAGATGCTGAGAAAGCATTTGACAAAATTCAACACCCCTTCATGATAAAAGTCCTGGAAAGAATAGGAATTCAAGGCCCATACCTAAACATAGTAAAAGCCATATACAGCAAACCAGTTGCTAACATTAAACTAAATGGAGAGAAACTTGAAGCAATCCCACTAAAATCAGGGACTAGACAAGGCTGCCCACTCTCTCCCTACTTATTCAATATAGTTCTTGAAGTTCTAGCCAGAGCAATCAGACAACAAAAGGAGATCAAGGGGATACAGATCGGAAAAGAAGAGGTCAAAATATCACTATTTGCAGATGACATGATAGTATATTTAAGTGATCCCAAAAGTTCCACCAGAGAACTACTAAAGCTGATAAACAACTTCAGCAAAGTGGCTGGGTATAAAATTAACTCAAATAAATCAGTTGCCTTCCTCTATACAAAAGAGAAACAAGCTGAGAAAGAAATTAGGGAAACGACACCCTTCATAATAGACCCAAATAATATAAAGTACCTCGGTGTGACTTTAACCAAGCAAGTAAAAGATCTGTACAATAAGAACTTCAAGACACTGAGGAAAGAAATTGAAGAAGACCTCAGAAGATGGAAAGATCTCCCATGCTCATGGATTGGCAGGATTAATATAGTAAAAATGGCCATTTTACCAAAAGCAATCTACAGATTCAATGCAATCCCCATCAAAATACCAATCCAATTCTTCAAAGAGTTAGACAGAACAATTTGCAAATTCATCTGGAATAACAAAAAACCCAGGATAGCTAAAGCTATCCTCAACAATAAAAGGACTTCAGGGGGAATCACTATCCCTGAACTCAAGCAGTATTACAGAGCAATAGTGATAAAAACTGCATGGTATCGGTACAGAGACAGACAGATAGACCAATGGAAAAGAATTGAAGACCCAGAAATGAACCCACACACCTATGGTCACTTGATTTTTGACAAAGGAGCCAAAACCATCCAATGGAAAAAAGATAGCATTTTCAGCAAATGGTGCTGGTTCAACTGGAGGGCAACATGTAGAAGAATGCAGATCGATCCATCCTTATCACCCTGTACAAAGCTTAAGTCCAAGTGGATCAAGGACCTCCACATCAAACCAGACACACTCAAACTAATAGAAGAAAAACTAGGGAAGCATCTGGAACACATGGGCACTGGAAAAAATTTCCTGAACAAAACACCAATGGCTTATGCTCTAAAATCAAGAATCGACAAATGGGATCTCATAAAACTGCAAAGCTTCTGTAAGGCAAAGGACACTGTGGTTAGGACAAAAGGGCAACCAACAGATTGGGAAAAGATCTTTACCAATCCTACAACAGATAGAGGCCTTATATCCAAAATATACAAAAAACTCAAGAAGTTAGACCGCAGGGAAACAAATAACCCTATTAAAAAATGGGGTTCAGAGCTAAACAAAGAATTCACAGCTGAGGAATGCCGAATGGCTGAGAAACACCTAAAGAAATGTTCAACATCTTTAGTCATAAGGGAAATGCAAATCAAAACAACCCTGAGATTTCACCTCACACCAGTGAGAATGGCTAAGATCAAAAACTCAGGTGACAGCAGATGCTGGCGAGGATGTGGAGAAAGAGGAACACTCCTCCATTGTTGGTGGGATTGCAGACTGGTAAAACCATTCTGGAAATCAGTCTGGAGGTTCCTCAGAAAATTGGACATTGAACTGCCTGAGGATCCAGCTATACCTCTCTTCGGCATATACCCAAAAGATGCCTCAACATATAAAAGAGACACGTGCTCCACTATGTTCATCGCAGCCTTATTTATAATAGCCAGAAGCTGGAAAGAACCCAGATGCCCTTCAACAGAGGAATGGATACAGAAAATGTGGTACATCTACACAATGGAATATTACTCAGCTATTAAAAACAACGAGTTTATGAAATTCGTAGGCAAATGGTTGGAACTGGAAAATATCATCCTGAGTGAGCTAACCCAATCACAGAAAGACATACATGGTATGCACTCATTGATAAGTGGCTATTAGCCCAAATGCTTGAATTACCCTAGATCCCTAGAACAAACGAAACTCAAGACGGATGATCAAAATGTGAATGCTTCACTCCTTCTTTAAATGAGGAAAAAGAATACCCTTGGCAGGGAAGGGAGAGGCAAAGATTAAAACAGAGACTGAAGGAACACCCATTCAGAGCCTGCCCCACATGTGGCCCATACATATACAGCCACCCAATTAGACAAGATGGATGAAGCAAAGAAGTGCAGACCGACAGGAGCCGGATGTAGATCGCTCCTGAGAGACACAGCCAGAATACAGCAAATACAGAGGCGAATGCCAGCAGCAAACCACTGAACTGAGAATAGAACCCCCGTTGAAGGAATCAGAGAAAGAACTGGAAGAGCTTGAAGGGGCTCGAGACCCCATATGTACAACAATGCCAAGCAACCAGAGCTTCCAGAGACTAAGCCACTACCTAAAGACTATACATGGACTGACCCTGGACTCTGACCCCATAGGTAGCAATGAATATCCTAGTAAGAGCACCAGTGGAAGGGGAAGCCCTGGGTCCTGCTAAGACTGAACCCCCAGTGAACTAGTCTATGGGGGGAGGGCAGCAATGGGGGGAGGGTTGGGAGGGGAACACCCATAAGGAAGGGGAGGGGGGAGGGGGATGTTTGCCCGGAAACCGGGAAAGGGAATAACATTCGAAATGTATATAAGAAATACTCAAGTTAATAAAAAAAAAAGAAATTCTCAAGTTAATAAAAAAAACAAAACAAAAAAAAAAAAAACAAAAAACCTTACACCAAATAATAGTCCAACAACCAAAAACTGAAAAAAGAAATCATATAAAAGGTTGCGGATTAGCACTAGCCATAAAGAAGAGGAAATTCTAACATCAGTGCATACCTATCACAAGGGCTAAAATAAGACAAAAAGCTGGCAGTACCAAAGCTGGCGGAACATGCTCATTCCCACCAGTGATGCCACTGTCTATTTCTTATAAAACTAAAGCTTCATCCTAGGCATTCGCCCTGGAGACATAAATGTTTATGTTCATAGCAAACCTTTCCCAGGTATGTTTATAAAAGCTTTATTTATAATAACCGTAAACTGGAAACAAGCCAGATGCCCTTCACTGGGTGATTGGCCATATCATTGTTTGTACTTGCCAATAACACAGAAAAGAGCCTGCAAATGTCAGCGCTGAAAAGTCACATGCTCCATGCTTTCATGTAGGAAATGACAACATCACAGGACGTAAACACATGACACAGTGCCAGAGTCACTGGTTGGAGGTGGTTCTGGTTACAAAAAGCAAGCCTTGTGGTTGTGGAAGAATGTTTTTATTGCCTTCATTGTGGACCTGGTTATATACTTAGGAGATAAAGCTTCACATTCCCCCTCCCCTTGTCTCTCTGTGTGTCTCTCTGTCTCTGTCTCTCTGCCTCCCTCTCTATGGATCTTTCTCTCTTTCATTTAAATGTCTCTCTGTTTCTATCTCTCCTTGCCCCTGCTCTGCTCTAGCAGGGAAACTGATAAGTGAAACTGAGCAAAAAAACAAGAGGTTTTTTTGAATACTTTATTAATTCAGAACAAAATCCAGGAGCACACATACCGTGGTACCTCTGTGGAGGTCAGAGACCAACTTTGTTAAGTCAGTGCTCTCCTTTTACCCTTACATCAAATTCAGGGATCAAACTCAGGTTCTCAGACTTAATGGCCATGCCATAATCTGCTGAGCCATGTGTCTGGCCCAGTAAGGAGTTTCTATATGACAGTGCCTGTGACTCTACATTGATCTCATCAAAGCAATAAAAACCAAAAAAGTATTTTTTAACTTGAGTTTATGTGTATGAATGTTGTGCCTGCACATATATGTCTGTATGTCATATGCCTAGTGCCTGGAATATCCAGATGAGGGCACCAGAAATCCTGAAGCTGCCATTTTGGATGGTTGTGAGCTGCCAGGTGGGTGTTAGAAGCCAAACTTGGATCTTCTGCAAGAGCAATGTGTCTCAACCACTGATCCATCTCTCCAGCCACAAATCCAAGGTAGTAATAAAGTTATGAAACAACCACAGTAATAAAGAAGAATACTCTAAATATTCTAGATGAAAATGGGATAATATATTTATGAACACAGCAAGGGGAGAGCTTACAAAAAGACATGTGCAACTCAAATTATGAAGTTAAATATTAATATATTTGACTACATTCAAGCAAAATCCTGTGTAACAAATGGCATTTCAAAATATGAGAAGATGAACCACAAAATACTAGAAAACATGTGATCCTCAGGTTTTGACATGGAACTGACATGTAGAATAGACAACCGTGAAGTGTAGAATAACTCACTTGGAAATGTGCAAAAGACTTGGGGAAGTGATTCTCCGAGAGGAAATCTGATTTGTGCAAAAGCACACTAAGAAATTCCCACTTAGCAACACAACACTAGATAACACCCATTGAATTGGCAAAATGGAAAAGGCATGACAGCACTGGGTATAGGCAACAAAGTGGGCCCAGTTCTGGTGTGTGCAACTGAGCGCAAACACTTCAGCAAGTGGTTGGCAATATAAAATAAGAGGTCCATGCATTGTGTGACCAGTGATTCCAGTCTTAAATATATAGCAGACATTGGCTCAAATTCTGATTTGTCTGTGAGTCATTGCATGAAATCCATTTTACATTGTAGTATTGCATGTATTTATAATTCTTAGTTTGAATGCACAACCCTATGAAAATTCATATTGTCTTTCACTTTCTAAATTTTATTATTTTCTAGTGTGTGGGGGGGCTTGATGTATGTGGGGAGGACACATGGGTGACACAGCATGTGTATGAGGACAGAAGACAATTTTCAGAAGTCCATTCTCTACTATTACCATAAGAATTGAGCATTGAACTCAGGTCCCTTGGCTTTGGTAGCAAGTGCCTTTTAGCCACTAAGCCATTGCGCCAGTCCCCTTTTCATTTTTAAATATTTGTACATGATCAGTTAAATTGATTTCACTGTCTACTAATGCAGCATTTCTCTACTTTGGCTGCATATTACAACTGCCTGGAGTGCTTTTAAATTTCCATTACCCATGCCACAACCCAAATTAAATGAGAATATCCTAGGGGGCGATACCCTAAGCATCAGTGGTTTTTAAAGTTCCCCAGGTGATTGCAATATGTGGGCAAAATTGACAATCACTGCACTAATGGGTCACAGCAGGAAATTTGGAAAATACTGTTCTATTAAATTGGTATAAGGTATATAGATTAGTGATATAACTGTATCAATGTTATTTTCTATTTGATTATTGTACAGTGGTATTGATATTGAGGGCACATTATATAGGAACTCTATTATCCTGGTGACTTTTATATAAGATCAAAATTATTTTAATGTCAAAAGAAGGACAAAGTGTACCCTAGAGAAATTATTGCAGTAATATACAACAATATTAAGAGAATACATGTTTTTAAAGTAAGAAATTTGCAAGCACCAAATGTCCATCCGAAGGTAGATGGATGAGTACATGAAGATCCAACAGCAGTAAGTTTCTTAAAAACAGATGAGTAACCAAATTTCTATTGTATCATGTTGTGACACTTGAAAACATGCAGAGCAATAGTACATATTTATGGACACATAAACACTGATTGAGTGAGTGGAAAAAGGCATGGGAAAGAAAACCACCAAAATGAGAATAGTAAATACCTTGCAGCAGAGTTAGCAGAATATAACCATTGATGAGCGAGTGGCTTCACTTACATTGCATAATTCCTTAAGCTGCGGTTGCATCACAGTGTTTGGTCATTAACATGGTCATCGAGGTGCATAATGAAGAAAGACTCTATTTGTAACAAATGTGCCTCTCTGGTGAGGGATGTTCATAGTATGGGATACTAAGCTAAAGACAGAGTAATATATATATATATATATATATATATATATATATATATATATATATACATATATATATATATATATATATATATATATATGCCTTTCTCTGGATTAAGCCATGACACTAAAATTGAAACATGGATGAGGCTCATATCCTGAATTCTATCCTCCGAACCATGTGGTGAAAGGAAAGAATCAACTCTCACAAGTTGTGTCTGACTTCTACATGTGTGCCATGGTTTAATCTCCCCACCCCCTACCACACAGAGAAAGAAAGGAAAGAAGGAATGGAATGTTGAAAATAACCATAGGTAGCTAGTGCACACTTTTAATCCCAGAACTCTGGAGGTAGAGTTAGATGTCTGTGGTTCAAAGCCACCCTGGTCTACATAGTAAGTTCCAGGAAAATGGAGGTTATATAAAGAGACCCTGTCTCAAATACACCAAAAATAGTCATACATTTTATTTTAGTTGTTGTTGTTGTTGTTGTTGAATTTAAGACAAAGGATTGGTACTCATCACGCAGGATAGGAAAGAAAAAGTTTGTAGAGAATTGTGGAGCGCATAGGTGAGAACACATCATTTCTGTTCTCTGTTCAGCTGGGACATCTGCCAATGGTCTTCATCGCCACTATGCGTAAGAGAGGACTATGACACTCAATGGTAATCCCTTGGAGCTAGTGTTTCATTAGTGACTTCTGTCACCTTAGTTTCTATGCACTCTCCTCTGGTATGATTTTGACATAGGGCTCAAAGTGGAAAATGAAGTTTGGGAAATACGATCAATTTGCATGGTTACCATCTTTATCAAGTTGCCACACTTCTCCAGTATAACCAAAACTCTGAAAACTAAAGGTGGTACAGAGGAAGAAGAAAGAAGTATGTAGAAAACTAGACTGGAGACACAGCCTCTTGTTAAAATTAAAAAAAAAAACACCCATAAAGGCTTCAAACTGTCACCAAATGGCAGTGACAATGCTATTGACTGCTTCTGAGGAAAGACAACATGTAGAAGAGAATAATGAATTAGGTAATGATCCAAGCAGATAGAAAGTGTGAATGACCAGAGCCAGCATGAGACTAGAGAAAACATGGGATACTTGAGAAGAGGCTAAAATGGAAGGTGGCAGACCAGGAAATCAAATTCCAAGACCTGATAGGAAATTCCTCTCAAAGAGGATCCGAGCAATATGGTACCTATGCAATCATACTTTCCTGCTTGGGTTCCAGATTCTGAGGTTGGAGGTGTTTAGCACATTGGCTTGTTCATCCTGAACTGCCACAGGACAAAGCTCCCTCCTTTTTTCTTGTCCTAGACACACCCTTAAGGAAGAAGTTTCATTCCTCATGCCTGTTCCTGAGGAGACTCCATGCACATACTTGACATGAATTCCCCACGTACAGCAATTCCCAGATCTCTTTTTCAGAACACTACACTGGGTAACAACAAAGACAGTGCTGCTGGAGAGCAGTAGAAAACTGGAAATAAATTTCAGGGATTGAGTATACAGGGTTTGGATAATGATGTGGAAGTGAAGGGAAACTTAGGAAGGATGAGTGTTGAAGGATTTGTGAGGCTCTGGCTAGGCAGATTGAAAGGGAGAGGGGCAGGATAATTGTGATCTTAATGGGAGGTTATAGGAGTTTGAAAACTGAATGGAAGTGTCTATGAGGCAAGTGGATCTGCAGGGCTAGTTAACAGTTCTGTATTTACTATTTCTCTCTTCTCAAGCTACATCATACCTTAAACCATGTTGTCTATTCCCCAAGTACTTTGTTTGCTCTGGTCATGTTCAACCAAGATTATGCCACCAGATGCCAGATGATCCTTATGCTTCATAGACACATCCACCAATGCTTCCCACCAGTGCTTCCCGGAAGCACTTCCCTTTGTTTCTTTCAACTTAAGATTACTTTAAACTGAAAACATAAGGATAATGCATATTTAATGGGGTACATGTGGTATTTGGATGCTCTATGCAATGTATTTTGTTTAAATCAGAGTAAATGTATCCCCACAAACATTTAACACTTCCTTCCTAGTGAAAACATTTTAAAATGCCTTCTTTTTTGAAATATATACATCATTATTCTTTTGTTATGTGTCATAGACATATGAATCTTAGTGTGTAGGCATGAGCATTCTGATATACAAAGGCCTGGGGAAGACAGATATTGATGTTAGTTTGGTGTCTTCTGCTATCCAAATTCATCGTTCGACAGATTTATTTTTATTCTAAATTATGTGTATGTGGTGGGGGGAGCAGAAAGAGGCTTCAGAGTCCCTTGGACTGGACTTACAGACAGTTGTTTGCCATCTAACACAGTGCTGGGAACTGAATCAGGTTTGTCTAGAAGAGCACATGCACGTTAACCACTATCCTGAGTCCCGGGCACTGGGATCACAAGCCTGTCTTTTATGTGGGTACTAAGGGTCCAAAGTCAAGTCTTCACACTTCTTTGAAAGGAACTTTATCCAAGGAGCCACATCTCCATCGCCTGCTCTTATCTATAGTCACCCACTGTGTCGCATAATTTTTTTTAACTAAATCAGCAAAACTTCCAAAAGAAAATGAAAACATTGCAATGGAAAAAACAAAACTTTGATTTAATTAACAATCCTGTGTCATTGCCACCACCGCAGATGCTTACTACAACTGGTATCTGTTTTGCAGAAATTCAGGAGGTGGAACTTCACTGGTGAGAAATTCATCCAAAAAGAAATCATGAGAAAAACATCATACTTTGATGAGTTAAAATTAAGTTTGTTCCCCCAGAGCACTTTGAACAACTCTTCATTTCACTTGTAAGGATCGATCTTTTTGGACAAAGCCCTGTTTTGGTGCAGTCTTTCCATACAGGATGGGAAAAGGCTCCCTAACTGAGGGGGCTGAATGGAATAATCAGACAGCAATTTCCTTAGTCCTAGTTGAGAGATCGTGATGAGCTGAGGAGAGGTGCTTTGACCAACTATGCACAGAGCCTAATTTAATGTCTAGGCTGCTGATGACAGTACGTGTCTCCCATAATAGGCACTCTAACAGCTCAAAATGAACAGAGAGGAGGTGAGAGGCTGTTGATGGACTTACTAAAAACTTAGCACTAGCCAAGTGAGACTGATTAGGGAGCATAGAGTGTCCGAATGACTCAGCCTTTAGCATTCAGAGTTCTTCAGAGTAGCCCCTCCAGCTCAGCACTGCATACTGCTTTCTTCTGTGATAAGAATACATTAGATGTTTTGTGTGAAGCAGAAAGGTTATCGACTTCCGCAGACCCACTGGTGATGTAGCAATGAATCACTGAGTGAGGAAGCTCAATGTGACCCCTGAACCAAAAGAACTGCCCAGCAGTCTTTAGGAAAGAAACCCTTTGTTTTCAGCCTTCCCTTTCCTTCCATTGTAAACCTATCTGCTCAAAGAATGAGCAGAGATAGAGGCTTGCCTTACTTAGACAGCTCAGTCAGTAATGTGCTTGCTCGTAAACATGAGGACCAGAGTTCAATCCCCAGAAACCATGTAAAAAGCTTGGCATGGTGGTGCACACTTAGAATCCCAGCACTGTGAGTTTGGTCTTAGGTGGATTTCTGGGGCTAAATTGCTAGCAATCTTACTTGGTGAGTTCCATGCAAAGAAAAGACCCTGTCCACAAAAACAAGTTGTACAACACTTGAAGAATGATATTCAAGGCTCTGGACTCCACATGTCCACAGCCAAACACACACCACACACAAAAACGACACTATTTCTAGACTAGACCACATCCTGAGGTACTGAGTATTGAACTTTAGTATACCTTTAGATTGTTTTAAATTTTGTTTTTATTTACTTACTTTACAACCCTATATCAGCCCTTCCTCTCCTCCCAGGACACTCTACCACAAGTCTTTCCCCTATTCCATTTTCCCCTTCTGCCCTCCTCCGGGTCTCAACCCCACCACCATCACCACCCTACACATCAAGTTGCTGTGGGACTATGACAGCCTCTTCTGCAGAGGCCATTTAGGGGCACTGGATCCACAGGCAGGCAGGCAACAGGGTCAAGGACAACCCCTGCTCTGGTTGTTTGGGGGAACCACATAAAAACCAAGCTGCTCATCTGCTACCTATGTGCAGGGGTGCTAGTGTAACTTTAATTTTTTTCAAATTTTATTTTTAATGATGGTTCTTAAACACTTTAATCCCCCTTGGAGCCCACCACCCACCAGAGGTAGTGGAAAAGAGAGAAAACTGGAGAAATGGATCTCTTTATAAAGTTTCCTTCTTTAGAACAACTCCTGTCTGTGTTGTCTGGAAATCAGCAGACCAGTTCACCAGTCAGCAATGGCAGCAGACACTTCATGGATATAGTAGCAGTCTAGAAGTTCTCTGCTGTGTCTTTTTCAGGGAAGCAAAAATCAGAGAAGGTGAAAGACCAACAAGTGTTGCAAGCTATGTACTAGCAAGCCAAGCTCAGCCTCTCACTGTGTATCTAGTACTATTCATACTCCCTCCAAACATTATTGCCCTCCACCAGTCTTGCTTCAGCAAGAGTCTTGCCTCAGCACGTGTTTTGCCTTAGCACATGCATCTGTCTCAGTTGACATCACTCTGCCAATCAGCCCAAGTCCCAGAAGCTGCAAGAAATTGCAGCACACCACCAGAAGTTTTTGCTGCATTTCTCTCTATGGAGTCCTGACAAATGCAGCTCAACTACACAATGTAAGGTGGACCAATACATGCGTGTTGTTAGTAAAGAATCCTTTATCACATGTCCTTTCACATGCTTTAGCAGAATGTCCTTTCTCCTGCTTCTGCTTCAGCCAAACGTTACTTCATGAGTCTGCCTTAGTCTTTCACCTGTGTCTACCTCAGAAAAATACTTCTTCATGTGTTTGCCCCAGCAAAACACCATCCGACACAACTGACTTCAGCCTAGGTCCAGCTCTGTTCACTCTTTGGTTGGTGGTTCAGTTTCCGGGAGCCCCCAGGGGTCCAGGTTAATTGGCTCTGTTGGTCTTCCTGTAAAGTCCCTGTCCTCCTCAGGTCCCTCAATCTTTCTTCCAACTCTTCTGTAAGACTTTTTGAACTCCATCTAATGCTTGGCTGTGGGTCTCTTCATCTGTTTCAATCAGCTGCTGGGTGGAGCATCTAAGAGGAAAGTTATGCTAGGTGCCTGTCTGCAAATATAGCAGAGTATCATTAATAGTGTCAGTAATTGACCCTCTGTTTTTGCCCATGAGATGGGTCTCAATTTGGAGCAGTCACTGGTTAGCTATTCTCTCAGTCTCTGTTCTATCTTAGTCCCTGCACATTTCTGTAGGCAGGACACATTTTGGGTTGAAGGTTTTTTGGGTGGATTGCTATCCTTATCCTTCCACTGGGAGTCCTTCCTGGCTACAAGAAATGCCACTTCAGGATCTGTATCCCCCACTGCTAGGAATCTCAGCTAGACTTACCCCAACAGAACCTCTGGGACCTCTCCCTCTCCCAGGTGACTGGCAAGTCCTAGAGAATGGCCCCCACCCCATGCCACCGCTCTCCCCTCTCACTCCCCTGCTTTCCCTACATATGATCTCTTCCTCTCCCCTCTGCATCTGGTCTTCCACCCAGTTCCCTTCCCTGATCAACCTCCAATATCTATTTTGGTTTTTTGCCTGAGAAAGATTCAACCATCCTCCCTTGGCCCAAATAGACTATCTAGCTGGGAGAAGGGTATCCAATGCCAAGCAACAGAATTAGAGACAGCCTCCACTCAAATAGTTAGGGGACCCACATGAAGACCATTTATAGATGAACATCTGCTATAAATGTGTAGGGAACCTAGGTCCAGTGCATGCATGCTTTCTCATTGGTGGCTCAGTCTGTGTGAGCCCCCATGGGTCCAGGCTAGTTGACTCTGTGGATCTTCTTGTGGTGTCCTTGATCCCTCTGGCCTGCCCAGTTCTATCTCCCACTTTTCCACAAGACTCCCTGAACTCTACCTGATGTTTGGCTGTGGGCATCTGTATCTCTTTCCATCAGCTGCTGGATGAAGTCTCTCAGGAGACAGTTATGTCAGGCTGCTGTCTGACAGCATAGCAGAGTATCATAAATAGAGAGCCATGGTTGGCTCTCTCCCACTGGGGTAGGTGTCAAGTTGGGCAAGTCATTGTAGGCAGGACAAATTTTGGGTCAAAGGTTTTGTGGGTTGATTGGGTATCCTCTCAATATCTGTTATGAATGCACATATTGTAGGCAGGACAAATTTAGGTCAATGGTTTTGTGGGTTAGTTGGTGTTCCCTCCAGTGGAAGTCACTCCTGGCTATAGGAAGTGGCCACTTCAGTCTCTATATCTCCAGCTGTTAGGAGTCTCTGCTAGGGTCACTTTCATAGATTTTGGGGAACCCCTCCCTGTCCAGGTCTCCAGCTTGTCCCAGAGATACCTATGCCCATCAATTTCCATTCCCTTTCCCAGCTTTCTTCTGCGTCCACTCTCACACACCTGATACTCACCTCTGTTCTCCTCTCCTACCCAGTTCCCTCCCTTTATTCACCTCAGATGTCTTTCATTTCCCCTTTTTAGTGAGATTCACACATTCTCCTGTGGGTCCTCCTTGTTACTTAGCTTCTTTGGGTCTGTGGATTGTAGCATGGCTATCCTGTACTTTTTGGCTAATATCTACTTATAAGTGATTACATACCATACAAATCTTTCTGTGATTGGGTTACCTCACTCAGGATGATATTTTCTAGTTCCATCCATTTGCCTACAAACTTCGTAATGTACTTGTTTTAAAAAGCTGAGTAAAAAAAAAAAGAAAAAAAAAAGCTGAGTAGTATTCTATTACTTAAATTAACCATATTTTCTATATTCATTCTTCTATTGTGGGATATCTGGGTTGTTTCCAGTTTGGGGCTATTACCAATAAAGCTACCTAAGAATATAGTTGAACAAATGTCCTTGTGGTATGCTGGACCATCTTTTGGGTATATGCCCAGAAGTGGTATACCTAGAACTATTCCCAATTTTCTGAGAAACTGCCAAATTGATTTCCAGAGTGGTTTTACTAGCTTGCAATTGCACCAGCAAAGGAAGAATGTTCCCCTTTCTCCACATTCTCACCAGCATCTGCTGTCACTTGAGTTTTTCATCTTAGGTATATTGATTGGTATATGTGGAATCTCAGAGTCATTTTGATTTTCAATGAAGAACCAACTTATTGATTAACCTCCATATAGTGTTTTTTTCCCTTTTTCTTTTTAAACGTTTGTACTGAAATAGGCATAACATAAAACCTACCATGTTTACTATGGGTTTATTTTGTACTGGTGATGAAGCCCAAGGATTGAAGCACAATAGACAAGCAGTGCACCAATAAACTATAAGTTCAGCACCATCAACCACCTCTAAAAACACAGATCTACACTGTCATGCCACCATCACCACCAATCCTCTCCAGAACCTGTTCCTCATACCAGAGCCATTACTCCCTCTCCTTTTAATTACATACTCCTTTTAATTCTTAGTATATTTTCTGTCTCTAGAAATTGGACTTCTTTGAGTACTTTATAGAAATAGAGTCATACAGTACTTTCCTTTTAGTACCTGCCTTATTTCCTTGAGCATCATATTTTCCTGAGTTATCTCTGTTACAGGATGTATCACAGTTCCCTTCTTTTGAGAAAAGTATTATAGTGGTTTGAATAAGAATAATCCCCATATGTTCATATATTTTAATTCTTACTCGCCAGGGAGTGGAACTCTTTGATAAGATTAGAAGGATTAATAGACATGGCCTGGTTGGAATAGGTGTATCACTGGAGGTAGGCTTTGAGATTTCAAAAGCCCATGATAGGCCTAGTGCCATGCTTCTTCTCTCTGCCTAGTAATCAGGATGTAGCCCTCAACTGCCACTATTCCCTTCATCGTGATGATAATAGATTAAATCTTTGAAACTTTAAGCAATCCCCAATTATATGCTTACTTTCTTAAGATTTGCCTTGGGGAAGACAGGCTCATGCACCCTTGCTCTGGTCATGCTCATGCTTAACAACTCAGCTGCCATCAGGGCCCAGGACCAGCACTTTGAGTCAGTCCACCACAATAGCTAATGCATTTACAATCTTCTGGAGTGAGTAGAGGAACTGGTCCTACAGACCCTGATGTCATTACTAAAAAAGGCCAGTAATGGCCAGCCCACCAACCTTCCCACCATGTAGACACTGTGGCTGTTACCTGAGCTGCTTGCCCTTCAGGGAGACAGAAAGCCTGGGGCAGGTGACATCATGGGTGTGATAGCCTGAAAATCAAACAAAAACTGACCCTAAATACCCTACCTAAGTACAAGATCACCATGATTCTGGGCAACAAGAAGATATCTGTGACCAGCCTCAGTGATGGTCCAGTATTTATGGTGTATCAAAAACCAGAAACCTCGCACCAGACCAATGACTGGTTGCAATAAATATTTACACGGAAAGCTGTTTGAACAAAAAAAATATACTGTGTAGCACAGTACAGTTTCCAATGCCACTGTGATGAACGGCTGAGACGGAGAGGTGAGAAAGATGGGGGAACTGAGCAGGGGTGGCTGTGAGCAATGACAGGATGTCCAACATGGAGTAGTGTTCTGGATTGGACTGCCTTGAGAAACTTCTAGTCCTCTGGAGGCCACTTTGATATCCATGATCTGCTGCCCGGGACTGTGTTGAAGCCAGAGATTCATGTGGATATCTGTGATCTGATTGCAGCAGGAGTCTGTATTGATGTCAGTGGCCTATGTTAATACCAAATGCCATGTGCATGTTCATGGTCTGTGCTGCAGCGTGAAACCATGTTGATATGAGTGTGTTATGCTGCCACTGAGGGCCATGTTGATGGAAGTGATCTGAGCCACCACCAGAGATCATGTTGATGTCTCTGGTCTGTGTTGCTGCTGAGGGCTGTGATGGTGTCCTTAGCCAGTGTTACCCCCAAAAGTAACAGCCTAGACAGAAAGTCATCAAAGAGAACTCTTAAATTGTGATAAAGATGCTAAAGTGTAGCTCTCCACAGTTGATAGCTTCTTGGGGGTTGGGTGGCACATCTGAGTAGGGAAGGACTCAGTTTACTTTAAGGAGCTGGCCATGGGGAGTTGGTCATGCTCCAGTGGGTATATGGGTTTATTTTTCCTTTTTCTTCCTTTTTTTCAGGAAAGAGGGCAGAAGAGAAGTAAGTTCCCAGGAGAAGTGAGGATACTGGGGTTCATGATGTGAACTTCACAAAAAATAAAAATATTACAAAAAAATGAAAAGGTGTTTTCACAGCATGAGAACAGTAACTAAGACAGAAGTGTTACTAGAAACATGGCTGTCGTGTTGTTTTTAATTGAAAAAGACCACTACAGCTACAAGGAAAGTCCTTAGTGACCAAAGAAATGCAAATAAAAATGATCCTGAGCCTCCACCTCCCACCAGTGAGAATGGCTAAGATTAAAAATAAAAAAAAAACCCTCAGGTGACAGCAGATGCTGGCCAGGATGTGGAGAAAGAGGAACACTCCTCCATTGTTGGTGGGATTGCAGACTTGTACAACCATTCTGAAAAATCAGTCTGAAGGTTCCTCAGCAATTTGAAATTAGACCTACCTAAAGTCCCAGCAATACCACTGTTGGGAATATACCCAAAAGGTGCCCCACCATACCACAGGAGCAGGTGTTCCACTATGTTCATGGCGGCCCTATTTGTGATAGCCACAAGCTGACAACAATCCAGATGTCCCATGACAGAAGAATGGATACAGAAAATGTGGTTCAGAGTACTACTCATCTAGTAAAAATGAGGACATCCTGAGCTTTGCAAGCAAATGGATAGAACTAGAAAATATCATCCTGATTGAGATAACTTGGATCCAAAAGGATATGCAAGGTACATACTCACTAATAAGTGGATATTAGTCAAAAATATACAGAATACCCAAGATACAATCCACAGAACTTAAAAAAGTCAGCAAGGGCCCAAGTGAGGATACCTCAGTCCCCCTTGGGAGGGAGAAGAAAGCAACCACAAGGGGAGAGGGAAGGAAGGACAGGGGAGGAGAAGGGGATGTGGGTTGGGGAAGAGGGGAACATGATCTGGTTCTGGGTGAAGGAAAAGTACTGAAGCCCTGAGGGCCAGCAGAAAGAATGGAAACAGGCGACCTCAGGAGGTAGGAGGTTGGGAGGACCCTCCAGAATGCACCAGAGACCTGGGAGGTGAGAGACTCTCAGAACTCAAAGGGAGGGGGACCTTAGATGAAATGTCCTATAGTGGGGAGAGGGAACTTGTACAGTCCACCTCAAGCATCAAGTGAGGGATGGGGTTGCCATCCCACAGTCAAAATTCTGATCCAGAATTGTTCCTGTCTGAAAGAACTGCAGGGATGGAAATGGAGAAGAGCCTGACGAAAAGAAGGCTCAGGAACAGGCCCAAAGTGGGATCCATCTCAGGGGGAGACCCCAAGGCCTTACACTGATGCTGTGGTGTGCTTACTAACAGGGACCTATCATGACTGCCCTCTGAAAGACCTAACAAGCAGCTGAAAGAGTCAGATGCAGATATGTGCACCCAACCAATGGACAGAAGCTGCTGACCCTGTGGTTGAATTAGGGAAAAGCTGAAGGAAGTTGAGGAGGAGGGCAACCCTGTAGGAGGACCAGCAGTCTCAATTAACCTGGACGCCCGAGATCTCTCAGACACTGGACCACCAACCAGGCAGCATACACCAGCTGAGATGAGGACCCCAACACATATACAGCAGAGGACTCCCAGGTCTGGGTTCAGTCAGAGAAGACTAACTCTAACTCTCAGGAGACTGGAGGCCCCAAGAAGTTTAGAGGTCTAGTGGGGTGGGTAGGGCAGGAACATGCTCGTGGAGATGGAGGGGGCAGGGAGGAAGTATGGGATGTGGAATGGTCGGAGGGTAGACCAGGAAAGTGTAAAAATAAATAAAATTAAAAAGAGAAAGAAAGAGAGAGAGAGAGAGAGAGAGAGAGAGAGAGAGAGAGAGAGAGAGAAAGAAAGAAAGAAAGAAAGAAAGAAAGAAAGAAAGAAAGAAAGAAAGAAAGAAAAGTGACTACCTTAGAAGTGAACTCTTTGGTCCCAATGACCATTGCTTACAAAAAAGACCAAAGGAGGGGCCCAAAAGATGGCTCAGAAGTTAATAGTATTGATTACTGTTTTGACTTTTCAGTACCCACACGATGGCTTACTGTAGTTCTAAAGTATCCAATGCCCCTTTCTGGCATCCTCAGGTACTGCATACCTGCAGACAAAATGCTCATACACTAAAATAGAAATAAATAAATCTAGGCAGGAATAGTGGTTTGTGCCTGTAATCTCAGCACTCAGGAGACTGAGACAGGCAGATATCTATGAGTTAAGGCCAGCTTGGTCTACAGAGTGAATTCCAGACAACCAGACTTACACAGAGAAACCCTGTCTCAAACACACACACACACACACACACACACACACACACACACACACACACACACAAATAAATCTAAAAAGTGTCAAGTGGAAGAGGGGTCCTTAGGTCAGGGAGCCTCTTGTTTGTGTGCATTTGCATCTGTGTGAGGCACAGGCCTCAGCATTCAGGGACAGGCCTTCTGCCGGAAGCCTTTTCTAACCAGTCCAATTCAACATATATTTCTCAAGTGCTGATACAGAAAGGACGTTCAGTCGTGTGGCACTAGACAACTTAAACCAAGTGTGGTGTGCTCATCTGAAGACGGTAGGAAGAGAGGGCAGCTGCTGTGGAGCACCTACATACCATTTAGTGTCTTCCTCATCGTGGTGGCCACTGTTACGAAGCCCAAAGACAAGTGGAAAAACAAGGTTCAGGGAATCTTAGAATGCCTTCTCTGGCTTTAGGGCTATGATAATGTAAGGGTATGACGTGAAGACAGTTTTGTTTAACCCTGAAGACTAGTCCTTTTCCAACTCATACTTGACTGTCTTATTTAATCTCTTCCAATTTAACAGATGATAATTCCCTCTTCAATAACCCTCACACTTTCTAACATAGTGCTAAGGCACGTGGTAGCTGTATTTTAAGATTCTTCCTTAAAAATACTATATTTATTTCGTTGGGAGGATGCAATGGTGTGCATATATATGTCGAAGGACAATTTTCAGAAGTCAATTTTTTCCTCCCACTACGTTGGACCAAGGAATTGAAGTCAGATTTTAGGCATGACAGCAAGTACTTATATTTGCTAAGCCAGCTTCCTGGACCCTAATGTGCTTCTTGCCTGAGTTTGCTTATAGTTCAATGTGTTGAGCTTTTTCCTTGGACTTATTGTCTGGTGGCACATGGCTCTGTTGATATTAAAAGCAAAGCAGGCTTCTATCTAACATGCAGTGCCTGATGTGACTTAGTTCATTTTCTCAGTGCTTTTCATATCTCCCCAAATGCAAAAGTTTCAAAACTAACAGGTGAATATTCCATTTGAAAGGTTCAAAGTTAGTACACATAATTACACATGCCAGGGCAATTTTAGCCCATTTAGATTTATGGATCTATAATTGCTTTTTCAGTTACTGTTATATTCTATTTTCCAATCCATTTTGTATAAAGTTTTAAGTGATTTCTGTTTAACTTACAATGTGTTGTTATATTATGGGCTTTTAGCTTTGCCTTAACAGTAGAGCATACAGGTACAGCCCTATGTTTTGCTAGCACTGTGAATAATTTATTGATTTAAAAATACCACGGTTGCAAAAACGAACTAAAGCCTTAAATCAACTCCTCTATAGAATCGTACCGTAAATGATTAGAGCACTTAACCTCAAAAAAATACTTCAGCTCCATGGGAAGTGAGTAATGAGATGTTGACTTGTTTCAAGATTATTACTATTCAGAAAACCTTAGTTCTTAAGTATTTCAGCATACTTCACTGACTCCCAGACAAACTGAAGTTGGGAGCTTGTATCACAGATCCTGAAAAGCAAGGCTCAAAAAGATAGTAGATGAAGGTATAGAACAGGACTCCTGAGGGACACTGCCTAATATCATAACCTCTCCTAGTCTGCTTCTCAATCTACAAAATATGAATCTTAAAACTAAAAAGGCTCTGACATTGCTACTAGGTTTCTGTTGTGAAATTTAAAAGTATTGGGATGAAGTCCAGTTGTCCTCAAAGTTTTATGTTCATAACCTCTTTTGTTGTTATCGTTTTGTTTTGTGTAACCATAGGGGATTATAAGATTCCAAGCAACGCCGAAGAAGCTGATGAGAGCTACAGCCCATCAAACTTCGATAGGACTGTGACTGCCTCTGGGTGTATCAGAATTCTTAGTCATCTGCAGACATTGGGCTGTGCTTCAGTTCTGAGGAACTATGAGAAAAGTAGCTGGCTACCCTGTCCAGAGTCCTTACACATGAGAACCAAAGGCTTCACTTGTACCCACACAACACTGACTTCCTGAAAAATGAAGTAAAGCATATGCAGTGTAATGTCCTTTCATTTTTCAGGTCTGGTGCTTACCTTTTCAATGTTTTTCGTTCAAGAGAAAGGAAGAAGTAGAAAGAGCAGCCAGTAGCCACTGGAGTGATTTGGATGAGAGATCATAACTGCAAATGGGGTGGTGGCATAAGGCTAAATTCAGACAAAATTGGTTGATGAATTGGATCTAGATTTAGGATGTATAAAGGAGATGCCTGTTAAATGCCATGATTTGTGCCTAAGCAACTGCTATTTCCTGAGATGTGCCTTTAGATTGAGCAGGTTCAGTGGAGACTTTCTAGTGAGAATTTCATTTGACATGCCTGTTAGTTGGCCAAATAGCTATGACAATTTCTCTGTTTGGTGACATAAGCCCAAGGCTCACAAAGAGAGGGCTGAGATAGATATGTCAATCTAGGAGTAGCACACAGATGGCTGTAACATTTGTTTTTGTTTTTGTTTTGTTTTGTTTTGTTTTTTGAATGACATGAATGTGTGTGTGTGTGGCTATGTGTGTCTATGTACATGTGAGTAGAGGTGTCTGTAAAGGCCAGAAGACAGTGTCAAATCTCCTGGAGCTGGAATTACAGGTGCTTGTGAGCCACTTCATATGGATGCAGGGAACTAAAATTAGGTCCTCTGAAAAAGCACTGAACCCTTAAACTCTGAGCCCTTTGTCATCACCTTGTTTGTGTTTTTGAAACAATCTGACACAGCTGTCTTTGAATTTGTTATATATTAGAGGATGTCCCGTCTCTTATCTCTGACTCCTAAATGCTGGTATTATAGGCATGTAGTACCACACTTAGGTTACAGATCGTTTCTGAAGCCAGAAGTTTGATATCCAATGAATTTTGGGAGTAGGTACAAAAACCAAAGTAGGGGTGGCTGAGGACTAAGTCTTCTTTCCTTTAACCATAATATTGAATAAGGAGGAACACAACAGGCCTCCCACAAGTTTTCTGCAGCTCCAGATTTTACTGTTCTTTCCCTGTAGCCTAAGTAATCTACTCTTACCTTTTGCCCTCAAAGCATCATATCTTTCCCTTTCTTTATATGCTTCCGGAGCAAGATCAGCCTGCTCATTATTGCCTCTGCCCTGCTAGTATTCACTAGAATTACACAATGCCTTAACTTATCCATCTCCAGATCTCCAGGATCCTGTTGCAACTTAGAGACCTGGTCAACAACACACATGCAGGTAGGATTTGCTGAATTCAAGGAAAAGGCACTATGTAAATGCAGCTAGCCCTGGTGTGTGGGAGGAGTTCAACTACAAACCTGTGGCCATTCTGATAGCACCAGGGCATCTTTGATTGGTATGTAACTGGCTCAGATGCGGTCCTGACACTGACCCTAACACTCTACTTTGGAATGACTCCAGAACCAATGAGAGACCACTGCACAATACTTACTCCGCGGTTCTTTTGGTGATAGAAATGAGTCAATTTAATCTTGTTCCCACAAACATAACCTGAGCTTTAGCTGATGTCCCAGATTTCATCAATTCAATCATGGCACACCAAGCACTTGGGTTGAAGTAGACAGCAACTGAATTTAATTAATAATGTCTTAGAAACACACTAAAAATAGAACACAATCCATTATAAAGTTGGCTCCATTCTGATCTCCCATATAAAGAGATCAGATAATGCTTACTATAGAGGCTAGGAAATATGACTGGTATGTCTGCCAAACCTTCGAAACTGTTGTGAACAATACAATCAAGATGACAAAATCTGAGGCAAAAATATATAGCAAAGTTGTTATAAATGTGTTTCCTTGCAGGAAAAAAATGGACGTATTAGTTGGGTCTTGAATTACATGTATTTCACAAAAATGGAAAACATTAATGGATAAGGAATTGCAAGCTTTCATTCTGGAATAAATGTCACTAAATTAATCAAAGAAAAAGAACCCCACATTATTATTGATACACTAGACACAGTTCTGCATAGATCCATACTTGAGTCGGAACAGGCAACTTTTCAAAGCTTTGGAACAACTCTCCATGTTATATTTTGTTAGAAGAAGAGGTTATGTTGAGGAGAAAGAAAAAGGAGAGGGAGAGAAAGGAGGGGGATTCTGAAATAATCAACTATAAATTTTTCTGTTCTTTACTGTTTCAGATTAAAAGGCAGTGCAAATACGACCATCTTAATAAAACTTTGGAAGACAATTGTTTTGGTTTTGGTTTTGATCTGGATATTTGGTCTAATTTGTTTTCGCAATTGCCAATTGCCTCCAGGGCTCCCTTATAAAACTAAAACAAATTGTTCGGGTAAATGACAGCCTGACACTTTCATATTTCTGATTCAGTTGGCATTAGTCATATTTCCCTATTGCAAACATCATGTTTTCGTGACAAGTGCTTCATATTAATTTTAAAAGTGGGTTCAGTGATGTCATAATTTCTCATTTTCTTCAGTCCTGAAGCAAACACTCATTCCCTATAGAGAAAAGAGATACATTTCACCAGATAATTACTGTTGTTTATTATGGATTCAGAAAGAACAATATCTCCTTTTTAGCATATGCCCTTAGTTCATAAAGAAGATGAATAAAATATTAAGTAATAATGAAGGAGTTGTTATTCTAGTGCAATTCACTGTTTTATTTACAGCTGCAAGTATGTGATAGGAAATAATGTTCAAGATAGATAGACAAGGTCTTCCTGGGACATATGTAGCTAATATCTAATATTCAACAATGATTATGGACCCAATCCCAGCCTCCTTTGAGGAACAATTTCAGAGTCAGTGAATTTCTGAAGCTATAGAGAATAAAGGAGGGATAGCACAGATACGAGAGGTCATCAGGCATACTTGGAAGAAAGCTTGTACAGAAAAATGGATTCTGCAAATACAAAGAATGTTGAGTTTCTTTTTTAGTTTGCTTCAGAAGAGGACAATTGAAAAACCAGGGAGGCTTCTTGTGTAGCACAGCAATGTCTTCTCATTGCTCTCCAAGGCAATAAACATTTGTCTGTTTATTCCCAGCTCTCCAGTTACTGTTTTCTGACAACCCCAAGTTTTGAAGAGGATATAAGGAAAGAGGAATCTTTATACACTGCTGGTGGAAATGTCCCCCACATCCTGTATGTCTTGGTCCTAGAAACATAGAAAAGTAAGCTGGAAACTCGGAGAGTTTGTTTTATACATCTGAATAAAGAAGTAGATTTATTATACAGCTGAACAAGGAGGCAGGTTTAACTAATCTGGGTTTCAGCACAGACTGGTCAATCATTTACAAACACTCACACATTAGGGTTCTTGATGTAATTGTGCTCAAGGAAACATCAGACGTTCACCCAGGACTTCATCAGCTTCTTACACCTTTACTTAGGGCTTCCTCTGCTCCCCACAAGTATCCCAGGGCAGTAACTATGGAAATCAGTGTGGATATTGTTATTAAAAACTAGAAATAGACCTATTCGGTTCTCCCACTCCTGGACATACCCAAAGGACTCAGCAAGCCACAGAGACGCCTGCACACTCACCTTACTGCTGCACTATTCACAGCAGCCAGGGTAAAGAACCAGCCTGGATTTCCACCAACAAACGAGTGGATGAAAAATGGAGTACACAGACAAAGTTGAGTATTTCTCATCTATAAAGGAAAATAGAATTCTGAAATTCTGAATGCACATGTGTATGTGTGTGTGTATATATACCATCAACAGGGCATGATTAGTTCCATTCTGTTATGTGCTATGCTACAAATTATTTAAAATATTTTTAATTTTGTTCATCATTTTTATATGCATTGGTGTTTTACCTTCATGTATGTCTGTATGTTTGAGGTTGTCAGATCCATTGGATCTGGAGTTACAGACAGTTATGAGCTACAATGTAGGTGCTGGGAAATGAATCTAGGTCCTTTGGAAAAGCAGGCAGTGCTCTTAATCACTGAGCCATCTTTCCAGACCCCAAATTATTTGAATTCAGGAAAATACTTAAAACAGAATCCAAGAACAGACCAAAAACATCATCCACCATGATCCAGTAGGCTTCATCACAGGGATCCAGGGATGATTCAACACATAAAAATCCATTAATGTAATCCACCATATAAGCAAACTGAAAGGGAAAAAAACCACATGAAGGCAATATACAGCAAGCCAATAGCCAACATCAAATTAAATGAAGAGGCTTAAAGCATCTCCACTAAAATCAGGGACAAGACAAGGGTGCCCACTCTCCCCTTATCTCTTCAATACAGTACTTGAAGTTCTAACTAGAGCAATAAGACAACTAAAAGAGACCAGAGGAATATAAATTGGAAAGGAAGACATTAAAGTATTGCTACTTGCAGATATGATAGTATATCTAAGTGATTCCAAATATTCTACCACAGAATTCCCTCAGTTGATAAACACCTTCAGCACAGTGACTGGGTACCAAATTAACTAAAAGATAGCAGTAGACTTCCTTTATACAAATGATAAATGGACTGAGAAAGAAACCGGGGAAACAATACCCTTCACAATAGTCACAAATAATATAAAATATCAAGGTATAACTCTAACCAAGCAAGTGAAAGACCTGAATGGCAAGAACTTCAAGTTTTTGAGGAAAGAAACTGAAGAAATCAGAAGATGGAAAGATCTCCCATGCTCGTGGATGAGTAGGATTATCATAGTAAAAATAGCGAAAAACAATCTACAAATTCAATGAAATTCCCATCAAAATTCCAACACATTTTTTACAGACCTTGAAAGAACAATATCCAACTGTATATGGAAAAACAAACAAACCACAGCAACAAAACCAGAACAACTAGAGCAATAAAAAGAACTTCTGGAGGTATCACCGTCCTTGATTTCAAGTTTCACTGCAGAGCTACAGCAATAAAGACCACGTGGTATTGGCATAAAAACAGACAAGTTAAGTAACGAACTAGAGTCAAAGACCCAGAAATAAACCCACATACCTGTGGACACTTGATTTTTGACAAAGAAGCCAAAACCATGCAGTGGAAAAATGAAAACATCTTCAATAAATGATGCTTGTCTAGCTAGATGTCTGTATGTTAGAAGAATGCAAATAGATCCATATCTATGACCCTGTACAAAACTCAAGTCCAAGTGGTTCAAAGGCCTCAACATAAAACCAGATATAAATCTAATAGAAAAGAAAGTGAGGCATATCCTTGGACACATTGGTTCAGGAGACAACTTCCTGAAGAGAACACTGGCAACTCCAGCACTAAGATCAACAATTACTAAATGGGACCTCATGAAACTGAAAAGTTTCTGTGGGGCAAAGGACACCATCAATAGGACAAAACAGCACCCTACAAAATGGGAAAAGATCTTCATCAACCCTACATCCAACATAGGGATAATATCCACAATATGTAAAGAACTTAAAAATATAGACACCAACAAACCAAATAACCCAATTTTTAAAATGGGGTACACAGCTAAACAGAGAATTTGTCCTGCATACAAGATGTGCAGGGATAAAGATGGAGTAGAAATTGAGGGAACAGTCAACCAAGGACTGGCCCAACTTGAGACCCATGGCATGAGGAAAAAACCTATCCCTGACATGATTAATGATATTCTCTTATACTTATAGACAGGAGCCTAGCATAAATGTCCTCTGAGAAGCTTCATCCAGCAGCTGGAAACAGATGCAGAAACCTGCAGTCAAAATTAGGTAGAGCTTGTGGAATCTTGTGGAAGAGGAAAAGGAAGGATTGAAGGAGCCAGAGGGGTCAAGGACACCACAAAAACCCCTTCAGAATCAACCTGATCCCACAGGAGCTCATAAAGACTGGACCACCAACCAAAGAGCATGCATGGGATGGACCTAGGCCTTCTGCATATAACAGAAGCGCAACTTGGTCTTTATGTAGGACCCCTAAAAACTAGGGTAGAAGCTCTCTCTATGACTCTATTGCCTGCCTTTGGGCCCATTTCTTCTAACTGGGCTGACTTTTCTGGGCTCAGCAGAAGAGGTACCTAGTCCTCCTGCAACTTGATATGCCAAGGCAAATGGAAATCCATGGGAATCCTCCCTTTCCCAATGGAGAAAGGAAGAGGGGATGGGAGTTGCAAGGGGGGGAATGGGAGTAGAGGAGGTGGGAGAAGCTCCAATTGCGATGTAAAATAAATAAATAAATTCATTAATTTAAAGATTTAAAGAATAAATAATTGTTGTTTGCTAATAGCTCAGGGAGCAAATGGGATGTGGCTGGACTGGCAATGAAATGACTGAAGACTTACAGGTGATCCTGGAGGAGAGGAAGAGAGAGGGGGGAGGGAGGGAGGAAGGGAGAGAGAGAGAGAGAGAGAGAGAGAGAGAGAGAGAGAGAGAGAGAGAGTGTTCACACTTGCTGTATAGCTGAGGATCACCTTAACAAAGCCAAGGCTTTATGTATGATAGGTATACATTCCACCAACTAAGCCACAAAGTTTACATTTTTAAGTTGCAGTTATTTTCTGTGGAACATAGCCTTTGAGTGATTTCACAATATGCACTGTGCTACTAATGACATTAGATTTGCATTTTCTCTAGGTAGTTTTCCAGGATCAATTTTGCACAGCATACATTAATCAATAAGTAGAAGTATTAAACTAAGAACGAGAAGCTGAAATTCACCCTTGTAAAGTGCAAAGTAGTTCATAGATAACATCTGAAAAGCAAGAAAGAAACATGTGTGTAGTAGGCACTTGAGATCACATAATAAAACCAACTAAGGAAATTACGGTTATCCCTATATGATGGTTAACTGTAGGATCACCATGGATATATACTTCTGGATTTGTATAAGCATGTTTCCAAGGAGGTTGAATGGAAGAGTGAAGACCCACCTTGAATGTGAGTGCCAACATCCCACGTGCTGGCTACCCAGTCCCATAATAAAGGAGAAAGCAAGCTGAGAACATGAATTCATCTGTTCCTGCTTCCTGATTGGGAACAGAATGTAAATTAACAATCCCGCTGCCCCATGATGAACTGTACCTATAAACAATGAACTTATTGCCCTTCAGTGTTGGCTCAAAGCTTGATGTTGGTGCAGTGGGGGAGGGTTTTGGGGGGTTGCAGGGCAATTATGTGAGGAACAGCTACATATTTAAGCAGACTCACTTTGATGGCTTTCTGGGTGAACAAAGCAAACAAGCTGCCTACAGCTAGCAAATGTGCCCAGTGAGATGCTCACCTGCAAAGAGCACAGTTTTTTACTAAAGCCACAGGACGTGACCATAGATTTGATGTTTTCATTATTTCAATGCCAGTTGTTCACAGTCCTTAAACAGGCTCTTCTTCCACCACACTCTGTCGAACATGTGGTCACTCCTCAGTCATTCTTCCTTCCCCTGATTCCAGCAGATATGCAGTCAACAAACACGCCTTCCATGCCTGTTGTATGCTATGTACTGTGCTCCCAACTCCCCCCCAAATTCTAATTGTAAACCAAAAGTGAATGTTGAAGAGGCACTCATTGAGATATTGTTCCTGTGTGTGTGCTTCATACTGCCATACCTCACTACTTCATTTCACTTTGAGTCTGTCATGCCTCATGCAGGCCTCTTTCCTCTTCATTATGCTAGGATCCATGCAACATAAGTCTCGTCTGACAGACGACTGCCAGATTCCCATCCAGATGCTCAAAGCCACCTGAACTTGAAGGCACCAAACAGAAGGGTCTCTGCAGATCAAAATGTGTTTATTGAGACTAGAGGGATATCTTTAGTGGTTAAGAGCACTGGCTGCTCTTCCAGAAGACCTGGGCTCAATCCCCAGCACCCACATGGAGGTTAACAACTTTCTGTAACTCCAGTTCCAAGGCATCTGACACACTCTTCAGGTTTCCATAAGCACTGCACACATGTGGTGCAAAGACATACACGTGGGCAAAATGCCCATACACAGAAAATTAATTTTAAAACACTTTGAAAGAAAGTGTTTCTTTGGATTGACTTAAAATCTACTTTCCCTTCACTTGGGACACAGGCCAGTGACCAACATGGCTGTCAAGAACATTTGGTGCAGGAAACAATGTGGCAACTTTCTCTGGTTAACCTGGCATTCTGGATAAGTTGTCAGAAGGAAACAAGGGGGAACGTTTGCCTTCTTTCTTTTTCTTCCTTTCTTGCTGTTTCTGTATAAATTACATTTAAATTACCTGCTGGGGAGGAATATAAATGAGACCTAGGCGGCCCTCGTGAGTCATGCTTTCACTGGGAAACAAAGCAGCCTCGATTTCAAAAAGCAATTGAATTAATTTTGTTAGGTGCTGTGGAAATAAGCTTTTAAAAATGAATCCAAACAGTTGTGTGCAATTGTCTAAAAATAAGTGAACAACATAAATTATTTTCTGGTGTGGAAATATGGAAACAGTAAATAACATAGAAAGATACTTTTAAATGCACAATAACAAATTCTGTGTAAATTAAAGAGAGTGCAAAACAAAGTAGCACCTTAGCTGGCTACATGTTCAAGATAAAATCTAACTCGACCTTTTAGGATAATGTTGGCACATAGGGATACCTGTTCTGACCTAGAAGGACAGGAACACACACACACACACACACACACACACACACACACACACACACACACACATATATATATATACACATACATTGCATTATAGTCTTTGAACTTCTCTTTACTCTGAGTTTTCATTTTTTTGTATTTAAAACACGCAGATGAGTCCTGCTGTAGCTATTTCCCAGAATTGACTGTCAAATTGAATAAGAAATATTAAAACACTCTGTAGAATCAGGCATAGTGGCTCGCACCTACAAATTTCAGCACTTAAGAGGTTGAAGTCCTAGAATTGCCAAATTGTCAATAGTATCTTAAGCAAAGTAGTGAGCTTCACAGCAATTTGGGGTAAAGGTAAGAGTCTGTCAAAACAAAAAACAAAAAACCTCATGAATGTGCTATTCCAGGAACACAAACATATAAACCTATTGTTTATTGACTAGCAATGTATTTACAAGGTTTAGTCATTTTAATAATTATAGAATTCACTTGCCTTAGTAGCACAGTGGAGGGGAATATAAGGTTTTTTTTATTCCAATATTAATTACTGATATTAACGTTCACATCATAAAGTACACAGTAAAAATATCTGTATCTCTACATGCATTTACATGGATTACAAAATGAGTACAAGTTGAAGAGGCTGCATGAGAGTTCAGAAGGTTTGGGAACTGGAATGAACCAAACCAGTGCCTGGAGGGAATTGCTGCTGGAGCTGCTAGAGTCGGGCTTTGAGGAGGAAACACTTCTAGCTGCAGAGAAAAAGGTTGAAGTGTTCAAATCAGGAAGTGGGGCAGGAGCAGAAAACAGACAGGTGAACAGGTATAACAATAGGCTTTCAAATAGCTACCTCAACAGCAGATGAACAAGCCCCATCCTGGAGTCCTCAGTCTTTGTGTGCCTTTACGCCTGTACCTGGATATAACCTGCTGTTTCCTTGGTCTGCTGTGTCTAATAAGTCCTTGGGCCGCTTTCCCTGATAAGATTTTAATATGCCCAGTGTGTCCCCATAATCTTGGTTCTCCATTCGCTTACATAGTGGCTTCCTTTCTATTCTCAGGAAAAAGCCATTCATCATTCTGTGCCACATGGAGTTACCTGGCAGATGAAGCAGTTTCTGTGTACATCCAGGGGCTCCAGTCATTCTTATTCCCCAAAATGGAGTCAAAGGATACTTCTAAAATGGAGTTTCCTAAGGCATAGCCAGAAAAAACCCACACTTTTTATTTAGTAACTTAGAGTAGGGCATAACCTGAGCCTGACAACCACCACTTTGTAAATTGTCATAAGGCTGTGTTCATGCATGGCATTGGTTCACTTAGTCATGAATAACACCTGTTTTCTAAAGTAAAAATAAATTTTTTTTACCATCAAGGAAGATATTTAATTGCAAAAGAAATAACTGTAAAAGATAATTTCATAGAATGTGGCTCAATACCAGAGTCTTCATCTTTCAATTCATTAACCCAACTCTTCACTTAATCAACCAATTCTTTTTTTTTTAACAACATTCATTTAGTCCTTTGCTCAAACATTTAGGATGTGTATAATCTGTTTCAGGAACAATGTTTTTTTTTTATTATTATTAACTTGAGTATTTCTTATATACATTTCGAGTGTTATTCCCTTTCCCAGTTTCCGGGCAAACATCCCCCTCCCCCCTCCCCTTCCTTATGGGTGTTCCCCTCCCAACCCTCCCCCCATTGCCGCCCTCCCCCCATAGTCTAGTTCACTGGGGGTTCAGTCTTAGCAGGACCCAGGGCTTCCCCTTCCACTGGTGCTCTTACTAGGATATTCATTGCTACCTATGAGGTCAGAGTCCAGGGTCAGTCCATGTATAGTCGTAAAAATAAATTTAACACTCATATTTTATTTTCAAAATATGCTTTATTTTCTTAACTATTAATTGAAACATGGTTAAGTATGACAAGCTTACTCCTGTACTCAAACTGCAGGTGCCCTAACTTTGCAAGGCAAGAAACTTGAGTCCTGTTTGGTTCATGTCTATGTTCCAGGGTGCCAAATGTACAAAACATGAAATCCAACTGCTTCCTCTCTATACATTGCCCCTGGTGATCGCAGACATCATTTTCCTATTTCTCTTCCAGGTAATGGGCTGCTGGTCCCCTAAACAGTCTCCCACCTCTCTTCTGGCCTCCCCAATCCAATCTTTACTTTCCTGCGTATACTTGGGGCAGGTACTCTCACCCATCCTTTTGTTCTCCTGTCCCTTTCCTTCCAACTGAAGCCTTCCTTAAATTTAGAAAATCAGACCAGTCCTTCTACCAGCCCCAGAACCATGTGACGATTTCCTGACCAGTAAGATTTAAGCAAGACCGCCTAGAAAATTCTAATATACAATGTCCTTCTCCCTAAACCATTAACATTGTGGTACATTCTGGTCGGAACCACCCCTTCTCTCTGGGCTAGTTTATTCACTAACAGGAAGCTGTCAGAAAACGTTGCTACAGGTCCAGAGAGTAGTAGATACTGTAGTCCATTTTAAAATGTAAAAGGGAAGAAAGATCAAACCATTTTCCTTGGCCATTTATAGACCACGTTTTTTTTTTTTTTACATACACTAACAAACACTAGAGACTTCCTTTTTGATCTTTCTACTGAAAAAATGTTGGAAATATTTTAAACACATCGAAAATCATAAAGTGTTGCCTATTCACACCAACTTGAGTGGTGGAGATGTCTTTCTTTGCCAGGGAAAATACTCCTTTTTATAAGCCCCATCCCTGGAGACCCCCAGCAACTAGGCTCCACCCCTAGACTACTCTGGCAGGGCCTGAAAACAGCTAGGTCCCCGCCTGAGGAGATCCAATGGCCAGACTCCCCTAAATATCATAAAGACCATTATAATCCCTCCAATCATAGGCCACTCTGGAAATCTACACCAATCCCCACCCCAAAAGAAACCCTATACAAAACCCTGTGCTCTGCCCAGCTCTCTGCTGCTTCTCTCTGAAGAATAGGCAACCACCTTCCTGGGGTTTCCCTCCTAATAAATCTCCTTGTGGGGTTTGTTGTGCGTGCGGTGTGACTCTGTGGTATTCCTTGGCTCCTGACTGCATCAGAGCCATGTTTGCAATGGGGAAACCTCCATGTCGGAGGAGAGCTGAAGCATGTCTATCAGGGACGCTTTTGTTCTCAGAGCTGCAACACAAACAATAATTCAGTCAGCACCCAAGCATGATCAAAATACAGTATTATATGCATATATAAAAATAATAATAAAAATTCCCATTGTGTGTATTTAACATATGGTAACAAAACATTTTAAAGTTAGGTTGCAAAATCTGCTTTTGATAGCTAGTGTCCTTCACACTCTGAATAATTGCATGGATCCAACTACATCTAAACAATGTACCCCATTATTTTATGTTTTTTGAAATTATGTGAAAGGCACCCACCTCCACCATATGAAGCCCTCTGTCACATGAATAAAGCCCTTCCCCCTAAAGGAATCAACTTCTGTGTGCCACACACAGAATTGACTCTTGTCTACACATCACTTAACATCTGTTGGAGTATCACTCTTCCATGCCGTTTATTATTATCAGTGAGGGTGCCTCTGTGTTCTTGTACCCTGCCTTTCATGCTTCCCTGTGTCCCAAGCATTGAGAAGACAGACTGTACTCACTATATATTTGATATATTAATGTCCATATAGAAACTTAAAATCTCATCTCCACAGCACCAGTTCCCCGGAAAATGAGCTCAAGAATTACAGTCTGAGGTGACGCTGGCAGAATCCAATTGCACAGACTTCTCCCCATGGAAATTTGAAATCGGTAAGTTTTGCTTTGCTTTCATTAGATGACACAACAGATTGTTGGGCTGCTCTAGGTATTCACTTCGAACTATTCTGAAACAGTTATTTACCTTGAGTTTGGCAGCCTTCCTGTAAAACTAATAAAACTTTTAGAGGGAAGTAAGTTCATGTTGCTAAAAGTCAGCCTTTCTCAACCTGTGGGTTGGGACACTTGGGTCAAAAGACAATTTCAGGGGAAGGACGTATATCAAATATAGTGCATATTAGATATCCTTACTAGGATTCATAACAGTAGCAAAATTATAGTTATGAAGTAGCAATGAAAATAGTTTTATGGTTGGGGGTCACCACAATCTGAGGAACTGTATTAAAGCATCATACCATTAAGAAGATTGAGAACAATTGCTATAAATGAATTTCTAAAAGAGAGAAGCAGAAGCATCCTGGGTGGCTACTGCATGGATCCAAGAGTTAATGTCACCCCTAACAAAATTAAAAGTGAGTAACGGGCTCATTAGTCACCAGATGTTTCTATTCCAATAGTCACACATTACTGGTGGGATCATGGGACAAAGTCTTTCTACGGAATGCACTGTAATAAAATGCTTATATTCCTTTTCAAAACTAAATTACATATCAACAAAATGTGCTATTGTCTGTAAAATGGGTTAAAAGACTTATATCTGGGGCTGGAGAGATGGCTCAGCGGTTAAGAGCACTGACTACTCTTCCAGAGGTCCTGAGTTCAATTCCCAGCAACCACACGGTGGCTCACAACCATCTGTAATGGGATCTGATGTTCTCTTCTGGTGTGTCTGAAGACAGGCACAGTGTACTCATATACAAATAAATAAAATAAATTTAAAAAAGAGACTTATATCCAATAAGTTTTACATCATAATATCCAAGTAGATGCCCATTAAGTTGGGACATAAAATTTCTCCTATTTGGAAGAATTCCTATAGATACCATACAAAGTTAAAAACATCTTTTTCACTGAGGACTAGGGGGGCGATACGAGGTCATTTTTAACATATCTTCAAATATTTCCTTTTAATCCAAGGGCTTATCCATCTGGAGTCTTTGTACATTTTTTTTCCCAAATGAGGCTAACATTCTCCCAAAGTCATTGTCCCTAGGCATTCTGCTGTCAAAGGCTAAGCTAGCAAGAGAACATATTAAGAAGTTAAAGGATGGAGTTATTATCTTGGCATTTTCATGAGCTGGCATAAGACCACCAAGAAGCTGTTTATCACTTTTTCCCTCTGGCCTTAACTTCTGTACAATGAAGTTTTTGACAGTGGATGATTTTGAGGTTGTCACTTCCAGCTGTGTATATTCATAACATTTTCAAGAACACATATGGTTTAAAACTTATACATAAATTTTCACCAAGTTATATTGATACACCATTTATTTCACAGAGAGAATATAAGCCTTGTGTTCTGGTACCTTCTAGAATTTGGCAGGCTAGAGAAATAAATACAGCTTAAATGAAATACAAGTGATGATTGTTGTCCTTAAATGTTGCCTTGATGCACATTTTAATAGGAGCAGGCCAGGTTGAAATAATGAGTAAAATGTGTATAATTGATAGGCCTAATTTTTAAGAGCCAAACTCTGTGGTTTCACTTCTTAGTGATGTGCCTATTTAGTAATTTAAAAGCAATAATTTCAACATTCCCATCACTCCAAGTATCCACTTACAAAAATGAAAACCTACAATTAATATATATACATATGCAAGACTCTTGATCCACAGACTACATGTAAAAACTATTTCGCAGTGTAAAAGAATCCTCTAAGCCCCCCTTGAATTATGAGGCAATGATGACTAGCAACTGAATCAGTGGAAAATTACCTTGTGCATTCAATGCCTGAAATACTGCTCAAAATGAGAGCAAATCAACAAAATAACAGGCTAGACTGAATCCACAGGACATGATATAGACGAGGCACTTAATGAGCTGGGCAAAGGATGCTGCTTGCTCACCAGGTAAGGTGAATAAAAAGACCCTTCGCCCAAGCGCTTCGTGACGAAGCTTTGCTAATTTTCTGAAAAAGAATCTGTTTTCGTGGTGAGTCACTGCCCTTTTACTGGCATTATTTTAATGATAGAAGATAGAAGAAAAGGTCACAATTTAGATCAATGCCATCTTTGCGTGACAGACTGGGTGAGTCACCAAATGAAATGAATAGGGAAGCGTGGTTTTGCTGTCTATCCTCTCCTCTCCCCTGGTACTCTCTGCAAATACATCCAACGTGATATTTGAAGAGATCTGGTTGCTAGGTATCCACCTCTTTCAGAGCTCTTCATTTCAACCTGGACACAAAATATGGAAAATTTTCAAGATAAATGTATCACAAGGCATCCAAAGGTTCAGAGGCCTGAATGTTGATATGATCACTCTAGTAGCTGATACAGAATACAAAAAAGTGGGAGGGGGCAAAAAGAAACCAAATCCACAAAACTTTTTAAATTATCTTTATCGTTCTTTTATTTTACAGAACACACTGAGATTCTATAAAGGAAGTAAATCCTTTAGACAATCACTTACTTGAAAAGAAGGCAGGGCCCGAACCAACTTCAAGACATTCTTGATTAAAATATTTCATTTTACTTTTAGTTTTTATAAAACATGTTACTTGCTCTTAAAAATAAGAAGCAATAGGCAAAACAGACAAGGTGACGTTTTGGAAATCTGCCAACCTTGTCAAGGCTATGAAGGTGTGTTTTAATTATGGTGGAAAGATCACTCCGTGTGCAAAATGGCTGCCCAAGCGTGAAAGCCTGAGCTCTACCTCCAGCACACACATAAGGCCTGCTGCTTTGGCACTTGTTTGTAATCTAGCACTTGGGGGTGGGGGGCAAGGCAGATTGCTAGCACTTGCTGGACAGACAGACTAGTGTGGCCAATATGCCCCAGGATCAGTGAGAGACCTCTCAAAAACAGTGTGTGGTTTCTGAACAATCCCACCCAAGGCTCGCCTGACTTCCACAGGTGCACATGATCAGTGGTTAACAGGATGTGGAGGGAGGGAAAGAAGAATGAGCATGAGGCACACAAGAGGCAGGATAATATAATGGTGGCAACATATCATTACACATGTTTTAAGACCCAGGAAATGAAACCTAATACAAATTGTGCACTTTGGATGATAAAGATGTGTCAGTGTACATTTATGTTGATAAAGGTAAGGCTTGAGTGAATAGAGGAGATAAATAGTGACTCCCTGTACTATAGGCTCTATTCTTTTAGATCATGAAAAATAATTACTACTAAGAAGTTCTTAATTAGTAGAGAGAATCACATTAACAGGGCACATATTGCATATTCATAACTACTCAACATATCAAAGCCTATTTTGTTTAACTAATTACATGCACTAGAATATGTGATCAGAACTCAGAAAGCTTCCTCTGAGTTCCCTGCTGAGTTGCCAAGATGGTGAAGCTTGTAAGGCTCTTGATTCAAGCCTGATGACCAGTTTTGATCTCTAGAGCCCACATGGTGGAAAGAGAAAACTGACCCTTCAAGTTGTCTGCTGACCTTCACATGTGCACACACATAATAATAAAATAATACATATTTAAAGTTTAAATCTATTCAATGAAATATGATCATGTTATAAGCCATCATCATAAGTTGTCAATTGTTATAATAAGAAGGAAACCTGTTTTAGTACTAATAAGGAAAACAAGTGATACAAATAATATACATGTAATTATTTATTGTAGTGGTTTATCTTCATTGTCAACTTGATTGGATTTTCTGATTTCCTAAGAGACACAACTTCAGCTATGTCTGGGAGGACCTTTCCTCTGAGGCATCCCTGAGGAGTAAGGAACCAAGGAAGTGGAATCTTAAGGGTTCTTTGGAAAATTGTTTGGATGGTGTTTTGCTGGGGCAAACACATGAAGGAACATTTTTTTCTGAAGTAGACACAGGAGAACTCTGCTAAGGCAAGCACTTGAAAGGACACATGATGAAGAATTCCTTACTAACAACATGGATTGGTCTGCCTTATATTGTGCGGTTGAGGCTGTTGGGACTCCATAGAGAGAAACACACCAAAAAAAAAGGCTTTTTTTGACATTATCATTATCAGTCTTATTATATGGTTTTGATTTTGTATAAGCCTCTGGTGCTTAAGCATCGTATACCTCATGAAGCACGCACACGCACTGTCTGTCTCCATGTCTTTCCTCTACCCCTCTCCTCTCTCCTTTTCTTTCATCTTCTCTGCATTTATTTTTTCTGTTATATATTTCTTTCTATTACCATATACAATACCAGTAGTAAAAAAAAAAAAAAAAAAAAAAAAACAAACTTCTAATGGTATGCTGTGCCTTGCTGCAGTTTCTTGCTGCTTCTGTGGACTCAGGCTGATTGGCAAAGTGATGTTAGCTGAGACAGATGCACATGCTGAGGCAAAACCCCTGTTTGGAGGGTATAAAATTCTACAGACAGTGAGGGAGGCTGGCCTATATTTGTTGGTCTCGAGTCTTCCCTGAGAGAGGCATACCTTAGAGTTTCTCCTGGTTCCTCCTGCTGAGTTGTGCAGAGGCAGAGGCCTGGTTGCCTTGGCTAGGTAGTGCCACTGCTGCTGATTCCTGTTGATATCCCAAGTCTACCTAATTGGACTGCTGGTGTATCTGTGAAGTGTGTGCGAGTGAATGGAGCTGCCACTGCTGACCTGTGAACTGAACAGCTGATTTCCTGGCAACACAGACGGGAGTTGCTCCAAAGAACCTTCCTAAACATGTTCACTTCCCCCGTACCCTTTCTTTTCCACTACCTCTGGTGCGTGGTGGGCTACAAGGGAGGTTAAAGAGTTTAAGAACCATCATTAAAAACAGGCGTTTAAAAATATTAAAGTAGGGGCTGGGGATTTAGCTCAGTAGTAGAGCACTTTCCTAGGAAGCGCAAGGCCCTGGGTTCGGTCCCCAGCTCCGAAAAAAAGAACCAAAAAAAAAAAATATTAAAGTAATAAACCACCCTGAATGTTAAACTGGTTCCACAGTCAAATGAGGCGTCAATAGAAGGGGGATCTGAGCACCAGTGCTCATGTCTTTGTCCTGCCTGTGTGTGCTGTCACACCATTCCTACTCTTCCAAGAAACAGCCATGAGGACTGTGTTCAAATTATTTCAATTAACAAAGAACGAGCATTTTTCTAGAAACTATTGTGTTGCGGGTAAGGATGGAAATCACTTCACCAATTGTTCCTTACAGGTCAGCACCATTTAACTCTGTGGCTTGAGAATACAGACAGCACATACTGAGGGAGAAAGAGAATCCTCTGCAGGACCACAGAAAGCGTGTTTTGCTTACTCGGTACATGCATTTGACATCTAATTTGTGCCAGTCCCATAAATTAGCACTAGGCACATACAGTGGGCCTAATTTGACTGACATGGCATTTGTGTCTAGACCAGGAAGACACCAGAAATGCAAATAAGTCTGTTGAGGACTTGAAGCTACCCTCTCAACTTGCCTGAAGCACATCATTGTGCCATTGTCATTTGTGTTTTGAGAAACTCATGACCTATGCAAAAAATTCAAACCAATTGGGGTTCCAGCTTACAGCCTACCCATATTTCCTGGCTTGGAGTTTTCTTTGTTGGCTATACATGAATGCCAAGTTGAGTCCCCAGCTCCGAAAAAAAGAACCAAAAAAAAAAAATATTAAAGTAATAAACCACCCTGAATGTTAAACTGGTTCCACAGTCAAATGAGGCGTCAATAGAAGGGGGATCTGAGCACCAGTGCTCATGTCTTTGTCCTGCCTGTGTGTGCTGTCACACCATTCCTACTCTTCCAAGAAACAGCCATGAGGACTGTGTTCAAATTATTTCAATTAACAAAGAACGAGCATTTTTCTAGAAACTATTGTGTTGCGGGTAAGGATGGAAATCACTTCACCAATTGTTCCTTACAGGTCAGCACCATTTAACTCTGTGGCTTGAGAATACAGACAGCACATACTGAGGGAGAAAGAGAATCCTCTGCAGGACCACAGAAAGCGTGTTTTGCTTACTCGGTACATGCATTTGACATCTAATTTGTGCCAGTCCCATAAATTAGCACTAGGCACATACAGTGGGCCTAATTTGACTGACATGGCATTTGTGTCTAGACCAGGAAGACACCAGAAATGCAAATAAGTCTGTTGAGGACTTGAAGCTACCCTCTCAACTTGCCTGAAGCACATCATTGTGCCATTGTCATTTGTGTTTTGAGAAACTCATGACCTATGCAAAAAATTCAAACCAATTGGGGTTCCAGCTTACAGCCTACCCATATTTCCTGGCTTGGAGTTTTCTTTGTTGGCTATACATGAATGCCAAGTTGAGTCCTTCTCATCTTCATCTTGGATTTTTTAGGAAGCTCCTAATGTAGTATGACAGGAATCCTCATAAGATGACATTAGAACAGTCTTACACAGGGAGATGGTTCTTTGAGGACAAAACAACAAAAATCAAACATCTGCAAGCCAAGGACAGAGGCTCCAGGGAGAATCAGCGCTACCCACACCTTTTTTTTTTTTTTTTTTTTTTTTTTTTTTTTTTTGCAGTACAGGTCCTTTATTTCCTTTGTGTACATTAGGCCATGAATTCATATGGAATGGGCTCCAGCAGCTCAGGCTCCTTTCCGTTAGTCCTCACAAAGTGGGCTTCTCTGGGTGGCGCAGGCTGGAACTTCAGCTAAACCCAGGTGCCCTTCTCTTTGGCTTCCTTTTTCTTCTGATCGTTCTCCTTCACCCGCTTCAGGAAGCTGTCTCTACTCTTCGAGTGCTCGATGTGCTCAACCCTTTGTGCTTGATCCTCTTGGCCAGAATCTTGCCTTTAACTTGCTTGTTTACAATGATGCCCACGGCATGCTGGGTGACATTGTAGACTCTTCCGGTTTTGCCATGGTAACACTTATGGGGCATTCCTTTTTGAACAATGCCCATTCCCCTTGTCTACAATATCACCCTTCTTGTAGATTCGCATGTATGTGGCCAAAGGAACGACTCCATGTTTCCTAAAAGGTCTAGAGAACATATACCGAGTACCCCTCCTCTTTCCTTTTGTGTTCGTCATTTTGGCGAGTTACTGGAAGATGGCTGCCCCGGCGGAAAGCTATCCACACCTTAATATCATATTTCCTCACAGTTCTATCTGTCTGTCTGTCTTCCTCTGTTTGTCTGTCCCATATCTCTCTCTGTGTCTCTCTGTCTCTTTGTCTCTCTGTCTCTCTGTCTCTCTCTCTCTCTCTCTCTCTGTGTGTGTGTGTGTGTGTGTGTGTGTGTGTGTGTGTGTGAGTGAGTGAGTGAGTGACAGGGTCTCATATATCTTGTGCTGCCCTTAAACTTGCCATGTAACCTAGGATGAACTTGAACTTCTGGTCCTCCTGACTCTATCTCTTTAGCACTGGGATCACAAGACCGTGCCACCAAGCCTGGTTTTGTAGTTCTTTAACCCACTGAGTGTTGCTTTGTTACAGCACCCTCAGGTAGCCCAAATAAATATGGGATGGAGTTACTGCTGCATCCCATTTATGAATTCTACCAGTGTTCAAATAGAGTGGAAAAGTGACAGGGGTCCAGGGGATCTTGGGCCATAGTAAAATCTGTCAACTAATGTCCTGTCAACAACAATGGCAGTTCTACAAAACCCCTCAGCCAACTCATTTGAAAATACTGATTTAACTTTGGCGGGGGTGGGGGCTTACTTCATTTATTGGGCTTTCTACTATTTCCCCCATTTACTAATTTACTCACCTTGTAATTTTAGTTGGTTCAAGGGGACTAGAAAAGGAGTGGTGGAAGAGGACCTTGTCTCTAACTAGAAGCCTTGCATGTTTATGGATTTGATCAGTCACTGATATTTATCATTGGAAATTTTTAACTGTACTGGTAAAGGTTTTTTTTTTTTAGTTTTCTTATTTACTTTGATTTTTGTTTTATGTTTTTGCCAATATGCTCTTAACAATGAGTCCATTTTTGCTGAAGTTATAGCATGAAGGTTTATCAGAGAAACAAATGTAAGAAGAATAAAAAGGAACATTGGAGAAAGTATGTCTTGAAATAGGGAGCTAGGCCTTTTTTAAAAGGGGAACAAGAATACCCTTGACAGGGAAGGGAGAGGCAAAGATTAAAACAGAGACTGAAGGAACACCCATTCAGAGCCTGCCCCACATGTGGCCCATACATATACAGCCACCCAGTTAGACAAGATGGATGAAGCAAAGAAGTGCAGACCGACAGGAGCCGGATGTAGATCTCTCCTGAGAGACACAGCTAGAATACAGCAAACACAGAGGCGAATGCCAGCAGCAAACCACTGAACTGAGAACAGGACCCCCGTTGAAGGAATCAGAGAAAGAACTGGAAGAGCTTGAAGGGGCTCGAGACCCCAAAAGTACAACAATGCCAACCAACCAGAGCTTCCAGGGACTAAGCCACTACCTAAAGACTATACATGGACTGACCCTGGACTCTGACCCTATAGGTAGCAATGAATATCCTAGTAAGAGCACCAGTGGAAGGGGAAGCTCTGGGTCCTGCTAAGACTGAACTAGATTGTTGGGGGGAGGGCGGCAATGGGGGGAGGATGGGGAGGAGAACACCCATAAAGAAGGGGAGGGGAGGGATTAGGGGGATGTTGGCCCGTAAACCGGGAAAGGGAATAACATTCGAAATGTAAATAAGAAATACTCAAGTTAAAAAAATAAAATAACTGGGTTCGGTCCCCAGCTCCGAAAAAAAGAACCAAAATAAAATAAAATAAAATAAAATAAAATAAAAAATAATAATAAAATAAAAAAAATAGGGAGCTAGGGAATCTATGCCATGTGGTCCATAAAAAGTTTATAAAAATTATTTAATGATACAGAAAATGGCTACTGCCTCACACGAAAAATCATATTCAATATGACATACAAAAAATAAGAAAAATTTGCATGTAAATTTGTATGAAAAATACTTAAAGGATATTTATACCAGAATAATAGTGGTTCTTTTTTATGTCGATTATGTTTCAAAATTCATAGGTCATTAATTTTTAGATTTGAAGTACCTTTAAGATCACTTGATTCAGATGCTCATTAATTCACTAGATAATGCATTCCATTTATAGATTGATCCAAATATTCGGGAGTGCTTTTTCTCCCTCCATTAATTTGTTTATTTATTCACTGGACAGATTTTTTTTTTTTACTTTATGCCCCATACAGTATAGAAATACTATATGACAGCTACTTACATATACTTTGCATTGTATTAGGCATTATGAACAGGCTATAGATGACACTGTGTACAAAGGAATGTGTGTTCACTCTATGCAAATACTCTGCCAGTTTACATTAAGGAACTTGAGATGTGCAAAGATATGGAGATGTGGTGCTGATACAAAAGAGGGAGGCTAGAATATGGGGGTGCTATAGGGCTTCAGAGTCCTAGAAACACAACCCTATAGGTACAGATAGAGAAAAGAACTTGATGACCCTGCTCCAACCGTTTAGTTCTCTTCCTGAGTCAAAACTGATAGAATATGGTACAGGAAGATCGTACTACAATCTTTCTATTTCTTAAAGGAGAGTCCTCAAAGACCTGAGATCACTAAGGGATGGTCCCAGCATTTGGCCTTGTTCTGTTCCCAAATGAACATCTGCTCCACGATCCAAAGTGCATTGTCATGAAAATGTGCCCAACACAACTTGTTGCTGGGTTCACAGAACCCTGAATGAAAATTTTATCCAACACAAATAATTACCGTGAAGCATAGTCATGTTTTAAACAAGCATCAAGTCCCACATTTAAAAATACAATGTGTTTTAGCAAGTTCCATCAGGAGCACATGTGGGCCAGCTAACTTGCCCATAATTTCCAGGCTGCACCCTCAGAGGTCTGGAGTTAAAGGTCTATGTTACATTTGCACAATTGGTTATTTTTAATTACATTCCACAGTCTGGTTCCAGTCACCATAGAAGCAGCAGCACGCTTTGGTTTCTATAGTGCTATTACCTGTCTGCCTCCCGAGCTCCCTGGACAGCTCATTATCTGTACTCTTGAAACTAAGACATTTCAAATGATAGCTGGAATGAGGTGGTATTTATTACTAAGGATTAGTTGGGAGTCCTCAGGAGCAACAAAAAGATCTGGAGCCAGTGCAATAAACAAGATGCAGGAAACTAGTTGTAGGAAAATGTGTGTGTGTGTGTGTGTGTGTGTGTGTGTGTGTGTGTGTGTGTGTGTGTGTGTGTGTGTGTGTGTGTAATGCTGAACATGCTGAAGGTCTCCAGGAATTCTCTTCTCGCCTTTAATAAGTCTAATGACTTATTACTTTCAACCTTATTCCTTTAGTGGTATTTGAAACCCATCTACTCCCGAAAACCTACAAGATAATTTGTGCTTGCAAACAGAAACTCATGTAGCACAGGTAGAACTTACGCTTCTTATGCAGCTCAGGATGAACTTGAACATCTGATCTTCCTTCACCTCCCAAGTGCTAAGATTATAGGTGTGTTCATTACACTTGACTGGGGTGAGCTTCTTTAACCTAACCCCATATCAGTCCTAACTGCTCCACCTACTTGGAATATAACCAGTCCTTCTACATCAGTACCCCAGCGAACCCCAAAATCTCCATTCTACCCACGTGACATACTAAAGCTTATCCTTGACAACTCTACACTTATGCTATATAACACACATAGAAGCAAACACACTGAAAAACTGAGATCTGCACATTCTACATTATAAGCAGAAACAAGCTCACAAAGATTTTTTTAAAACCAGAGGTTAATATAACAATATCCACTGAATGAGAACACAGCACAGTAGCATTACAGACACTTTTTAATGACAACAAATGGTAAATTAATAAAATTACAGGCCATAATATGCTAAATACAAAACCCATTCAGGTAGACTAGAAAAGCATCACTTAACAAGTCAGTCTGATGCAAGTGGCTAAGACATCCAGGCCCCATTGTGATGATACAAGCTTCACAGACAGCACATTGGCACTCCCACCCCACCCCCACCCCCATCAGTATGCTAATCAGTGCCACAACAAGGCCAGTAACACTGTGACTGAAAATTCTAACACTTAGCATTGACATCAAGGGACATCTCTGTAACATGTTCACTCAGACAAGAATATGTGAACGTTCTTTGCAAACTGTAAGGTGCTGTGCAGATGTTGTTAGCTATTGCTATTATTCCTGTTCAGTGAGATTTCACCAAACATGGAAGGAAGACTAGATTGTAAAATTGACAATATGACTTACAGAACATTTTTAAAAGAACAGATACTAAAAGCACACGTAGAAATTAACACAGGTTTAAGTGTGGCCAGCAGCGATATGGAAAGATTCTAGACTTTTGTAAATGAATAAAGAGTTAAGAAATTCACAGGTTATGCATTGGTGGGTAGATTCCCAGTCTTTCTGAAAGTCCTTTATTTTTATGGTAAATCCATCCCCCCAAGGAAAAAAGTTTTGTCGAACTATTAGAGTATACTCCAGCACAGGTCTGGTAAAAATAACCTTAAAATTTAGGAGCAAAATCTGAATAGTTGTGTATTTTACTAGTGAATAACACAGTAAAGAAACCTGCTATTAACTGAAGACAAGTGACAAATACCATCCTGTCATTGAACCCTGTCTACAGCTTTACTATGCTTAGACACTAAATACAAAACTGTCTGGAGATACAATGGATATACGTAAAACAGGACCCTTTCTTTCACACACCTTCAGCATCAGCCTTCCTTGGGTACGTCTTACTTGTATACTTTTATTTACCCATTTGAATGTCCTGTCTACATGAGATTTATATGAAAATAAGCACAAGCCCATTGGTTGCTTCTTTCTATAAAGCCAAATTGTTTGTTTTTGTAGGTTTTGTTGTTACTGCTGTTCTTTTGAGACAGGGTCTCATGACGTCCCAGGGTGGCCTTGAAGTCCTAATCCTCCTGCATCTGCTTCCTAAAATACTGAAAGTACAAGCATATTCCAGCATAGCTGGTTCAATATGACTTTTCTGATGTAAACTTTCAAGTTATTCTAATTACTGTTAGATTCCCATGAAATACCCAGTTCTTCACTATCACTGTAAACCAGAACACTACCCTAACCTGTGAAATGGCATCCATTTGAAGAGTCAGTGGTACCAGCTACATCCTACAGGAACTTCCATTAGTTTAGCATTAGTTTGAGAGAAAGGATTATTCAGGAGGCAAATGAGGAGATGGGGAAAGTACTGTTACAGCAAATGGGGTTAAATCAGGAGCTGGCACTCACACTTCAAGTTATATTCCCTAACTGAGATCACCATTACGATCAGGTTTTGAACATCAGTGAACATATTCCTGCCAGAAAACACTTAGCAGTTCAGCTGGAGCTTTTCTTTGAACACATCATGAAATATGAATTTTGTGAAAGAGGAAACTAGATAAAAACCTTGAAAAAATGTTAGCTAAGAGCAGCAAACTCCTAAATGAGCAGTCAAAATCCTAGAAAAATGGCTTTAAAACAAAATTTATAATCATTCTAAACACCAATGTGAATATTTTAATTTTCAAACACATTATACTTTATTCCCAAGGGAGAAAACTACATGTGTTTACATGTATCCCTGGTTAAAAGACTTTTTAAAAAGACCTGTACCATTAATTAACAAATGTCTGAAATAAAACAAAGTAATCCAACAGTATATTTTACAAATAGTACAATATTCCTAAAATACAAGAAAAAAAGTCTTGGCATTACACAAAAAGAAACTGAGTGGACAATTCTAAATACAATAGGCCACCTAATAAGAAAACTAACTAGAAATCAAGCACATAATGTCTAAGACTCAAATAGCATAATACTAAAAACTGCAGACTTTACAAAATAAGACTCTCATAGTTAGAATACTCAGTTTTAAATACATTTAAACTACATATAACCATTAAAGAATTAAGAACAATCTTTTAATAATCACGTTAATCTTGTTTTTTGCAACAATAATGTAACACAAGCACAGATTTTTATGCCTAATCACCTATTTCTAGTCTAGTTCCACACCAGGAAAATGACAGCAGACCAACAAATCAATAATGGCAAATATTAAAGTAGGGGCCATTCATTATATTAGGATTACCAGTAACAAGTGTTTGAACTTTCTTCATTTTTACAATTCAATTTAATTGATATATTAAAAACAAGGAGCATACATGCTTATGAGTGCCATATATTTTGAGATATGCATGTTATATAGTATTTAAACTGGGTTATCACCTCAGACTTTTATATTTCTTTATGGTAAAAACATTGAAATGGGAATGTTAAAATAATAAAGATAGTATATGCTTTATAAGACAATGGGCAATTATCACACATCTGAAAAACCGCAAACAGCTCTTTGGTGAAGTTGACAAGATCAACTTCAAGGTTTTAGTATATATGTAACCAGCATTAAGAAACATCATTCAAACTGTACAGGGATTGTGAACTACACTACTGATAATCTGCAAGTAGTAACATTATGGGCAAATTTTTACCCTTAAATTTTTATATGTATTTTCCAGTGTTTTACAGAATATATTATGTTCTTTTAATTGGAAATAAATATTTGGGGGACGGTGTTTTTATATATATACACAGTATCAAGTGGTTTGTCTGACCATAGACTGAAGGTACCAAGGTAACTGGGCTTTTTTTCTGGGACAAGGTTGTTCTCATCAAAAAAGACTTCAAGGATTATATTAAGATGTAATCTATGCTCAGGATGTAACTTAGCTGTCATAAAAAAGATTAACAGACAAAAACCTTCAAGAACCCCTCCTACGAATTGTGATGTTTAAGACTGTATACTCTCAGTGGATGGATGCTGAACATTTCGGTATTCTAAAACTTATCATTTACCATTTTAAACTAAGACAACACATTAAATGGGATTTCGATAACCTTTGCAACTGAAACCTAATTTCAAGGCAAAATGAGGGCACAATGTTAGTGTGATACAATGCTGACAGTCAGCCCAGTCCTCTGTCCTCAGTAACCCTAAGTCCTTTTGCATGAATAGTGTGATTTCAGTGACTTTCCCCACAAAATAATGGAATGTGAGAGCGATCTTTACTCACTGACTAAAAAGTCAGATTAATGAAAATGCCTACAATGTAAGTAACTTTTAGGAAAAGTAGAATCTCAAACCCAAGAGCCTGCCTCGTATTTTCCAGGGAAGTCCTTCAGTAAAAATGGAAATTTTTTTTCTTTTCTTTTCTTTTTTTTTTTTTTTTCGGAGCTGGGGACCGAACCCAGGGCCTTGCGCTTGCTAGGCAAGCACTCTACCACTGAGCTAAATCCCCAACCCAAAATGGAAATTTAGATTATTTGCTTTACTAAGTATTTCTTAATATATCCAAATAAATAAAACTGAAAAGCAAGTATAAGCCGAATCACTATAATTTTTTGTTATTGTAAGATATGTAAATTCTTGCTAGGATAAGCAATAACTCGTTTAACATATATATCTGTACCTATCCAACTTTCCCAAATTTTCATTTGCAAATGGAGATTCAAAGTTCAAAGTAACCATATTATTGGGTGGGTCAAAATTTAGCCAAATGCGACTGACTCTTTAAGACTTGATTTTACCATGTTCTTTTAATTTTATTCAAATGAATGTATTTATTATCAATATCCCACAATTATTTAACATATTCAAAAAATAAATTTCATGCTATCAAAAGGTGATGTTCGCTTTAATCCTGTTTGCCTTCACGCCACTGTCGTGAGCCTTCATTCCAGGCCACATAGACAAACAGGGCCAGAACCACATGAACAGCAACAACAGCAACAATTGCAGCATAAAAATAGCTGTCTCTATTGGACATTCCAAGGGCACCTATCAAGAAAAGAAAATATTTCATTTTATTACACACTTACCAAACTACAAAATCCAAACCTAAGAATTCTGTTTGTGATGAAGACCATTACAGAAAACCAAGTTGTAGAGCTCAGTCCCAAAGGATATAGGTACAGGACAAAACTCCTGTGCCCTAAGGCTCAAGCATGGATTTGAAAGAGAGCAAACCAGGGCATATAGGAGGTTTTGGAAGGTCAGAACAGTGCCCATAACACAGATATGGGAATTACCAAGTACCCTCTTTTCACCTCCCATTTGCACTTGTAGTGCAGACTAAAATTACCAAATGTTTTTCTTCTACACTTTGAAAATGAAGATACTACAATTAGAAGATTGTTGTGGGGATTCTATAGGTGAGTTCATGTAAACATTTAAAGCAATATATTGTAAGTAATAAATATCCTCCAAAATCTTGTTTTGTTCTTGAGATGGGATCTCATGTAGCCTAGCTTGGCCTTCACCACCCAAGTATTATCGACATGCAGTGTCACATCCAGCCAACCAAGCGTATGAATTGTTGTTGGCCATGTAGTTAACTTAAACAAAAGGAAGAAGAAAACAAGTTTTACAACAAAAAGATTCATAAAAGCTCAGAACAAATTAGAAAATATATCTTAAAGTATGTAAAAATTACCTTCAAATATATAAGATTTAGTTGTAAAATACAACCCGATAGGAACTGTGATCATTAAAGCCGTGAAGAACAGGAGTGTCTTCAGGGTCGCAGCTAAAGAGTTTTCATTTCTGGAAGAAAGTGAACAAAGTTTTCACAAACCATATCCAAATATAATAATTAACTTCCTGAAGATAAAAGAACCCTGAGGCAAATAGCTTCTGCAATGCAGAACGCAGGAAAGACGCAATCATGTGCATGTGTATACCCAAGCCAGATCCTGAGATTTATGTGCATGTGCAGGCACGTAAACCCCTAAAAATTATAGTGAAAAAATCCAAACCCATTTGCAATCAAACAGCTCCTCCCCGAGGACTGTACACACTTCTGCTCCAATCGAAGGACTAGACCAGAAATAAACCAAAAAAGACAGTAACATTCTAGAATCAAACTGATTCAAGAGCCAGTTAGAGCTTCACAGAACATACAACTGGGGGTGAGTAAACAGAGAAGAGAAACCTATTAATGGCTATTCAAGGAGACTCCAAATGAAGCTTAAAATGGGCAGTTTGGGGGTTGGGGATTTAGCTCAGTGGTAGAGCACTTGCCTAGGAAGCGCAAGGCCCTGGGTTCGGTCCCCAGCTCCGAAAAAAAGAACCAAAAAAAAAAAAAGGGCAGTTTGGTCACACTACTGAGGCAGAAAGAGTGCAGAACACATTTTTCCAAAGACTAGATGTAAAATCCATAGTTAACGTAACTGCTTAGTTTTCATAATTTGAAACTAGTCTGAAGTTGCAGAGAAATGCATTTTCACAAAAATCAAGGCCTTCTTTTTAACTACTACATCATTGAAACAATTGTGTTTCCTTTAATGTAATTACTTTTCAAAAGTCTGATGGAGAAAAATCAACCAAAATCCTAGAAAATAGAAATGTATTTTTAACTATTCAAGTAGAGAAAGAGGGAGAGGAAAATCAGGCAGTAAAAAGTTATATCAACAAACAAAAATTGAAGGATTTTGTATTGAATTGAAGAAAATTGAGTAAATTTAGTGTGTCCCATGCTCATCCAGAACAAAACTCAGTCTACAACTCCAGTCATGGCTAAGTACTCTAAACAGACACAGGAATTACTTAATTTGTGTGTGTGTGAAAGAGAGAGAGAGAGAGAGAGAGAGAGAGAGAGAGAGAGAGAGAGAGAGAGTCAGTCAGTGAATATGTGTGTTTGGGTGTGTGTGTATATACACAATCAAGTAGACATATTCCACAATTTTATTTATATATATGTGTGTGTGTGTGTGTGTGTGTGTGTGTGTGTGTGTGTGTGTGTATGTGTGTGTGTGTGCCAATTTTTCAATTAAGAAAATGACCAAATCTATAGAAAGAATAAACACTGGCAACTAATATACAACAAGAAAACTGTATCTCAGAAAAATGCATTGTAGCAAGCTTTCTGGGTTGATTACAGCCCTTGTACATGTGGGAAAAATAAAATCTTATGTTGACTGTCATGGGCAGTACATTGGCAGAACAAAACATTCTAAGATTATCTTTTGGTACCTAAATGTATTACCTTTCACTATATTCTACCACTACTGAGCTACTATATATTAGACAAATGCTCTACCACTACTGAGCTACTATATATTAGACAAATGCTCTACCACATAGCTACCTCTAACTCTTTTATTTACCTTTTGAGACTCAGTTTCAATAGATTGCCCATGTTAGCCTACAACTCATTCTGTAGCCCAAGCAGGTCTTGAAGTGATAATCCTTCTGCCTCAGCTTTCCCAATAGCTGGTATTAAGAGGCCTATGTCACTGCAACTAGTATGTTCTTTAGATTATTTCTCTTAAATATCTACTATCTGCTATAATTTTTACAAGCATGGGCCAGACAGATGGATTCAGTGGTACTGCTCTTCCAGAGAACCCAAGTTGCATTCCCACCACTGATGTCAGACAGCTCACAACTGCCTTAACTTCAGCTCCAGAGGATCCAATGCCTCTGACCTCCTCAGGCACCTGAATCAATCAATCTCTCTCTCCTTCTCCTTCCCCCTCCCCTCCCTTCTCTCACCCCCTCCCTCTTTCTCTTTCTCTGTCATGCACATAACTTAATAAAGCTTAAAAATAAATTTATAAACACTTATTGGAAAAAATGATACAACACAATAAAAATGTTAGTGTGAACAAAATCATAGTTCCATCATGTAAATATAATCTTTTCTATATATTAACATCTAGGCCCTCACAGCCTGTATGTACATATGTTGCTAAATTATGGCCTATTATTTTCAATACATTCTTTCTCTTCTCTATCTTAAACTTAAAAAATGACTTTTCTCTTTTATAACTTGAGTAATTTAAGTAGTCATCCACCATTTAAAAACGGAAATATTTTGAGAAATGCATTTTCAGATGATTCTATCACTCCAAAAATATCATGGTGGATACTCATACAAACTGGGATAGATGAAATAACACTAGAGAATACAATCACAGGGAACACTATTGGAGCCTGTTACTGATCAAAACATCCAAAACAGGAGTGGATAGTCAAAGTTAAGGATGTAACAAACTTAAAAGAAAAGTAGTTACCCAACTTCCCCTAGCATTTATAGCACTTTTCTCCTTAGCTTCTAACCATAGCCCACGATACCTGTTGGTTCTGCAGGTACAAATCAGGACAGGTGGTATCAGTGACATAAAACAAAGCAATAGATGCCATTTGATTGATTGATTTTATACCTGACTATGGGTTGCTGAGACCTGTCAGAAATCAGGAATAAATGGAAAAACCAGATTGTATTCTTAATGTACTTAGTAAGAATATCTGTTGGTAGTTGGGCATGGTGGTATTAATCTCAGCACTTGGGAGGCAGGGGCAGGAAAATCTCTGTGAATTTGAAGCCAGCCTACAGAGTGAGTTCCAGAACATCCAGGGCTACACAGAAAAACCTTGTATTGAAAAACAAACAGATAAAAAAAGTTCGTATTCTTATAAACAGGCATTTTTACAAAAAAAAATCCCCATTAACATTGCAGGAGAGTAAAATGGAATGCACGGCTTTGGAGTCAGCTGTCAGGCCATAGTAGCTGTGTGGTCTAATTTTGTGATCTTGGATAAGTCACTTATCTGAATTTAACTTCCTTTTCTTCCAAAGTTAAAAACTAAGTAGTTGGTCAAACTAAGAATTAAGAAATATGATGTCAATTTTTGGCTGCTAACTTCTTCCCCAAACTCCTTGCCTCTGGGAGATCAGTAGAGTAGCAAAGGTCTATTATTACATTCTTTCTGTTCAGTCACCCGTCCTTACCCTACTGATTGATCCCCCTCAAGAGAAGTGACCTCACATCAGGGCCAGCCTCCACTCCATTCACATACCACCAGATATTTACACAGAGATTAAAGAGGGGCTAACAGACTTCAAGATAAAGGAGCCTGGGAGCCTATCCCCAAAAGAGACACCTAGCAAAGGGGAGACTGCAAAGCAGAAAAGTCGCCAAACAGGGAGAGGAAGTTCAAGGAAACATGAACTGAGGGCCCGTTCACTTATAACCTGGATCACAAGTGAAAGGTGGCCCCAACCACTCAGAAGCTGCAGGTTTCAAACTTCTTTCCCTCTTCATCAGCCTGCGGTAAAGCGCAGAGGGGCCGTTCCCAAGCCCACCCTGTTAGCCTCCTGCCTGCCTTGGGGCAAGCGCCAGGCCAGAGCTGACCCGCCACGGTTACCCAGCCGAACTCAGGGATACCTGAACTCTGGAGGCTGCAGCGCGTTCAGTGCCGCTTTATCAAGACGCTCCATGGCGTGGCCGGGAGGGCAACAGCAGGTGCTAGGTAATTAGCGGGGCGCAGCGGCCGCTAGGAGGGTGCAGTACTAGGCCGGTCGCGCCGGAAGTGCCCCGGCTGAAACACGCTCCCGGTGGCGCGACGTAGTGACGCGACGGTAGCGCGCGCAGGCGCGGGTGTGCTGCAAACACTCACGTGACTTACCCACGGGGGGTTCGTGGTGTCCGTCCCGCGGCGAGTGGATCGTTCTCCAGGAGCAGGCCGGGCGAGTAGCCTAGCCACTCCACATTGAGCCGGGACTTTCCGCGCAGCATTGTCCTTCCGGGCCCTGTGCCTGCCGTCCGCCTCTCGGTCCCGCTTGCGGTGTCACCGGAGCCTAGTGACCCGAGGTTGAGGAGCCGCGGAAAGGATGAGCCAGCTGTCCGCTGTGGTGCTAGGCAACCGAGCAGTTTCCGATAACACAAAAAGCAATGCACGTTATTTCCCCAGCCCATAAGCAAAGACCCTATTCATTCCTACCCGCCTTGGCAGTCCAGCAGGAAGTCGAGAGGAGTTAATTTAACACTCACCGAGAATCCGTAAAACTAGAGAACTCTCCGCTGAAAGAACCCTTGATGAGAGTGACTGTTCCACGCGGGTAGCCAGTGACCCAAACTTCCACTTAGAGTTAAAAGTATGTTTTGCAGCTGTTCAGAAAGCCGCCAATGAGACAACAGAGACTCAAAAATAGTAAGGACAGATGGGCCTGAGCTCCCAGGCAACCCGAGAGGCACCAACAGAAAAGGGTGTGTAAGCTCTAGGACTGGCTTAACAAAATTAGGTTGCCTCTGGCTGCTAATGCTGTGACAGCCCTTAAATGGTCAAGCCCGGAAAGGGCTGCTGACCACATACCTATTTTCTGCACCACAGGATACTAAGCACATCTGAAAGGACAAATAAACCAGTCCTGATTGAGCTGTAGGAAGCTTGCATCTCAGTTTAAATGTAATAACCCCTCTCTAGGCCTCATGCAAATCCTTAGGTGAACCTAATGTGTGAATTCAGGCAATGGAAAACTGGGTGCCCCAAGTGACCCACTGGGCAGCCAGTCAAATATATGGAGCCTGTAGCCAATTTGTCTCTGTTTTGAGGGGAAGAAAATGTCAAAGAGTAATATTTCAGAAAAGACTCAGGAAAGTCATTTGAATTTTAATGTTTATAAATAGAACTTTCTGGAACTGAGTCAGGCATATTCATTTGAATTGTCTCTACAACTTTAATGTTGGGTAGATGTGACTTAAGTGGCAAGTTCCATAAATCCTAACATATTTTCTATGTGGATTTGGAGGAGTGGTGGGGATGGAAACCAGGACCTTTGTAGCATGTCGAATATGTGCTCTGCCACTGAAGAGAACTCCCAGAACTCCCCATCCACTTGTAAAACTTTACAGAAGGTCTCACTCACGTCCTCAAGCCAGCCTTAAACTCACTCCACAGCTCAGGCAGGTCTTGGACTCAATTATTCTGTCTCAGTCTCCCAAGTAGCTGAGACTGCGGATCTATTATACCAGTAGACATGATGGTGTAGGGCTCTTTGCAGGAACACTTTGCTGATTCCTGACTTTGCTTATCACCCCCATGGTCCTTAAATCCCTATGGAATCCATAAACATAATAATGGGTATTTTGAGAACAAGTTTTGGTATTTCTAAAAACCTAATGAACTTCAACAACTAAACATCACATTATTTGACTTGAGGCATAAACTATGTCACACTGACAAGGTAATCCTGTTCATCTAAATGGAAAGACCATTACTAAAACCTAAAATATGCTATTATATACTTGATAGAACAAATCTTTAAAATATGAATGTAAAAAGAGTAATTGTGTGCACCCAATAGTATATATTACACAACATATGTTAAACAACTGAATTGTGGCTGCCAAAACAATGTAGATGCATTAATGTTTACCAGGATCATGATAACAAAGGACCACCACCTGGGTTGTTTAACCAGCAAGTTAATCATCTCCCACCTCCAGCTGTCTAAGATGGAGATGTGCTTAAGGTTAGTCTGAGCTCTACCAGACAAAGGTAGTCATTCTGTGCTTCTCCCTTAGCATTTCTGGGTTGTATAAGTGTCATCCTGATTTCTGCCTTCACACTTCATGGCATTCTCCCCACATGCATCTGTGTTCAAATGTCATGTATTCATAAGGACACCAATCCTATTTGCATTAGAGGATTACCCTACTTTCATATGACAGTATCATAACTAATTATATTTGGACCAACAATATTTCCAAATAAGGTCACACTCTTAGGTGTGGCATGGTCACAAGGTAGGAGAGTATAGTAGTGACATCATTATTTCCCCTAGAATGAGGAAATGATTCTCAAATATTTGTCTGGGACATTTACCATTGTTGAGAAAACTGAGAACTATTTAGGGAAGTGACTTACCCCAGATTTTTTGGATTGATGTGATTAGAGAGTTTATAGCTCCTAACTCCTGGTCTGGTACATTCTGAACAATATTATTGTAAATGCCAGTGATATTAATCAGGTAGGACAGAAGGTATGCAAATAAACTGAAGTTTTGAGCTACCCCTCAACACCTGGGCTTTTAGTAGTGTCCCACAAAGCCATATTCTCACCCAGCTCCATTCAGAGCTCTCACTGTGGCTTTGGATGAGACAAATACTTGAAAGACCAATTGGTACTTTTCGAGTCTATGTCTACACAATACGGCATTTCAAAAAGTGAAATATGAGGAAAACAAAAATCCTACCAACCAGTCAACAAAATCTGTGCAGAGAATAAAGACACTGCCCTGACTTCTTCAAGTGAGGAGTGGGGGTGCATTTGTTCATTTTGTTTTATCAAAGGTATTTAGTCCAACAAGGACCCATACTTCCTGAAACTTAATCCTTCCCATTTGTGTCAAATAGCAATTGTCTTGGATTGTGAAGTTGAGCTGCTAGCAATGGGGTAAAACGCAGTCAGCACCTAGTCAGCAATACAAGACGCGGCATCTCGGGCCCCAGTGTGCTTGCTAGTGAGGGTTGGGTCTTGGTGCCTCCTTTTGCAAAGGAGGTTGTCTTGCTGAGACACTTTCCCTTTCTTTATGTGCTCCATTGTGAAACACTGAGCTTATTGCGGTTTTTTGTTTGCTTGTTTCTAACACTTACAATGGTCAGTGGGGGTCGTTTTTGGAAAATACACACTCATGAAATACAGCCTTTGGGGAAAATTATAGTTCCACTTCTAGACCAAAATTAAAAGAAGAAAAGAATATGATAAAAATAAGTTTTCAGGATCCCCTAAGCAATGAATTACACCTTTTTCCACCTCCCACTTTCCCCCTGATTACTACTATCCTATCACAATCTCTGCAATTTGTATGCCTCCCCCATTTCATATGTTGGAAATGTCAAGCTAAGGAAAATTCCAGAGTTTAGTTACGGCCTTACTTCCCCTTGCCTCCTGAGTCTCAATTCTGTGTGTGCCATAAAGGTACCTTGTCCAGTTCTGTGTTACACAGTTAAGCTGGGATCTTCACATTATGGAGGGCCCTTGATAAAGGAGCCTGAAGCTGTTCTGGGTCCACGGCTCAGAGTTGTTGTTGCCCAGCAGGCATGTCTATGAAGTATTAGAACCCTTAAAAGGAAGTATACACTTAGAAGTATGGCTTCAGCCCATATTGTTTGGCACTCCAGTGGTTTGATATTTAGTAAACCCAGCAGAAATGACGGTAGGTATTCTAAAAACAGACGTGTGATGCTCAATCTGAATATAAGACTATCAAAACAATGAACCCCAAAGAAATGGGAACCCCCCCAGGAAACTCACATTGGGAGAAGGAAAAGGCCACAGCTAGGGAGAATTTATCTAGCAACTTATCAGACTACCTTACACATTGAAACTGCAAAGCCTAGACCAAGATGGTTCAATGGAGAAGGGAGGGGGGCATGGCCACACTTAAATATGCATGTACTTGGCCTTCTTTTTGAATTTTAATCTCACTTCTGAAACAAAACCCCAAAACAGACCACAAAGATCATCCAATCATTGTCCAAAAATCAATCCAAAGATTGTCCACCTTCTCAATGTGGCCCCATTGAATAACTCTCTCTTTTCTGCTTTCAATTATTAAGGATTGGTAGCAGGGAGGACCTGGATTGGGGCACAGGTTTTGATCCTCACGTTCTATAACAGCATCTATAATAGCCTATCCACATGGGGAGGCAAGGCTCTAGCTGCTAGTTGAAAGTTCAAAGATCCTGACCCAAGTACTTTCAGATGGGCTTCCCACAGTACTGGAAGCAGGCCTGTAGAAACCGGAAGAGAAGCATTACAACAAAGCCACAACCGAACAGATATATACCCATGCTCTGGCAGGCGAAGGCTGAGTGCTGAGGAGATGTTGGTGGCCTGTGGGCAGAACAAAAGGCGGAAGGTTGTCCCTTGGGAGAGCTGATCCAGGACTCCTGGACACCAGAGTCAGTGGGTTCCAAAGACAGAGCTCCTCTAGTTCAGTCTGAACTAGAGTCTAGATTCAGATTTCCTGGAGGGAGGGAAGGGCAAGGCAGCTCTGATTGGACCTCAGCAGAGCTTCCTTCTGGCAAAAACCTAGGGTTGGGCAGAAACTCTTCTCAGGAAGTCTGTGAGCCCTGAGGACAGTGGACCTCAGGTTCCCAACCCCCATCCACTCCTGGAGAAGGTTGCACTCCCAACATTGAGTAAATTAAGTACATTGATGAAAGGATGAGAGACATCTAAGGATATTTTTTTTCTTTTCCATCACTGGGATGAAAAAAAAAAAACCCAGATTCCAGAAAAAGGAAAACTAAGGATGCTATAGGAAAAAGAAACTTAGAGGCAAGACAAGGGTGAGTCAGTGTTTTGATCACTGATAATAAAAGACAGGGCTGGAGGGCTGCTCTGTGGTAGAGGACAAGGTAGAGGACGTGCTTAGTGTGAGAGCAAAGCCCTGGATTCCATCACTAGGTCAGAGAGGGATGGGGGAGGGTAACAGAGTAAGCACACCAGCAGCCTGCTTGTGGCTTTTCTCTTCCAGCTGCCCCTCTGGCTCCAGTCCTAGGGAGAAGAGACCCCCTTCCAACGGGGGAAAGGTTAAGGGGAGTGCACAAACCAAACGTGTGTGAATGTAAATATGGGAGTGTGCTTCTCCAAGAGTGAGAGCATTGTGTATTGTGCATTCTTGTGTGTCTGTGAGCTTGTGCAGTCATACATGGTGTTTGGGGAAATGTGATGAAAAATAAAATCTCCCAACCTAGAAAAACCACACGAGGAAAGTGAGAAAGAGAAACAAACAACTAAACAAAACGTATGAATAAGTATTATAAGATTGTGTCTCCTAGGAATGGGAAAAGCTTCACCCATGAAGTCTCACCAGCATGATTGCTCAACTAGGAGATGAACAATGACAGCAAAATGTGGATATGGGTGGGGGAGCCCCGGATGCCTCAGCCCTACACAAAGAACTACAGGTAACTAAGGAATGCTGAAAGTGGGAGAAATATTCTTCCTCAGGGAAGAGCACACAAAGAGGTTACACGATACCAAATGGTCAGCCCTAAAAACGTAAGTGTACAATTAACTTTATACAAACTGTACAGAGTCTATTTAGGAATACATATTCACATACATGTGCATATAACAGCAATTAATGAAAAAAAGGCCATGAATTTGAAAGAGCAAGGAGGGGATATGGCAGAGTTTGGAAAGAGGAGAGGGAAAAAACAAATGCTATAATTATATTATAATCTCAAAAATAAAAGAAGTAAAGAGGAGGAAGAGGAAAGTCAGGCATGGTGTCTCACAAGAGTAATCCCAACGTTTTGGATGCACAAGAAGTTGGATCAGGATAAGTTCCAGACCAGCTTGTGCTGAGGTCCAATCTCAAACCAACAGCAACAAAATTCTGAATATATTGGGAAGGAAGAAGTATCATAGTTTTCAGTGGGAAAATTAAGTCTATTGATTTGGATGTGCCTTTACGATGGGCTAAAAGTCAAAAACTGTGGGGAGAGGGGGAGGGAGAGAGTGTTCTGTCCCACAATGGTATATGTATGTGAAAAAGCCCTTTGCTGGTCAACTAATCCCCTACCCCATATGGGATGTGGACTTCACTAACCTTGTCCAATGTTTCACTACATTGATTGACCTGTCAAAAAGACTTCAAGTGTCCATGCGAACAGTTCCATGTCTTCTTTGACCTGCTTCCAGGGGATATTATGGAAAAAATCTGTCTGCTGCTGTTCACTCTGACATCTCCCAAAGTTCTGGAGATGAATCAGTTCATCCATAATTTTCTATCCATAATATCACAGTTTACTATCTGCCTCTTTCTGAACAATTGCTTACCTTATCTGGTAATCACTTCCTGTAAAGATGGGCGGGTGATGGCTGCAGCCATCACTTTCTATAGTGCAAAGTACTGATTAAAAGTTTCCTGGGCTCCATGGGAGGAAGAGCCACACCAGTAAAAAGTCTAAGTACAAATGTGACTTTATCCAAGGCACCCATGACATGTCTTCACCTTCTGTCCTTAGATGTGAGGAAAAGGCATGCTTGGAGTCAAGGAAGTATGCCAGTGCTCTAAGCCTTGCTTCTTAAGGCCTGATTTATAACTATTAGACCTTTGCAGCTGTGGCAGAACGAAATCTGATTCCCCGAGAGTCACTGGATAGAGTAGTGGGCTCCTTGCCCTCAGCTGAAAGTAAAAGGTGAATTCTGCTACTTAACTGTCCCTTCCTCTAAATCACAGCCAGATTTGTCCTCTCCCAGCATGTGGTAAGATCAGGCCTATTTGTATACACAGGTTACTATCTGTCCCTTTTACCATCTGTGTACACAGATCAACTCAATTGAATAAGTAAATGAATGTTCCTTCACAGGACAGGGAAGACTTACAATGAAGCATTGTAACTTGGCCACTAACACCAGGATAATAATGGCATTCCACAGTAAAACATTTTTGTGTGTAAACATCACTTAAGTTTGCACAGCAGTTGTTAAACAATAGGATCCTGACAGATGTCAGTCCACCAACCTGGAAATATTTTTATGGTAATCATTTCCTACAGCCCTTGAAGCTTCAAAAAGAAGACATTCAAATACTCCCCTAGAATACTGCACCTGGAAGGAAGTTACTACCTCACTTAATCCAATCCTTTCCTTTTCCTGATGAAGCCAAGGCATCCTCTGTGGGAGTAGGTATGAGGAGGATTCTGTCTTCCCTGGACTTGGACCTGGCACACGGCAAGAACTTATTAGAGCAATGGTTCTGCAACTCTTTAATACAATTCCTTATTTTGTGGTGATCCCAACCATAAAATTATTTTTATTGTTACTCCATAAATGTAATTTTGCTACTATTATGAATCATAATGTAAATATCTATGTTTTCTGATGGTCTTATGGGACCCATGTGAAAGGGTCCTTGGACCTCCCAAAGGGGTCACTCCCCACAGGTTAAGGACCACTTTATTATAGGCTGCTGTTGCCTGTTTGACAGTATGCCAAGGAAGGCCATGACAGAGTGTGGTGGCAAAGTAGTTACCACCCAGGAAATCAATAGGGGCTATGTTAGAATCCTGAAATCTGAATATTTAT